>NC_143222.1:8948412-9254148 GCF_030267445.1 Bombyx mandarina | reverse complement strand
TGGAAATTGAGTTTATCAAGTTTATCTAATTTTTTGTATGCGCATTATCTCAATGTGGTTGATTGACAACGTGTAGTTAGTTACTATAGGTTTTTACCTTGAATTCGTGCCTTTTATGACCTCTGTTACGCCTAAAGGACATAATTTATCAATCGATTTGATGGGACGAGACGCCGCGGTTTGTAGACAAAGCAAAGTATAATTGTTTCTCAAAAATCCTCAAATTGAGAGAAACGGGTCATATAATTATAACGTTATACTTTCTTCGGCTTTGGCGAGTTTTAGACATAATTAAAACTTATTTAAACTGTGTTATCCCACGTTTTTTTATTGTCATTGTATTATTTTAGTACAGTTAGCACAATAATAATGTGTCGACGAGTAAAATAAGTCGTCCGTGACCACGAAAACTGCTAGGTATTCAAAACGTCGGAAATAATACGGAAATAATATAAAAATGAATTGCTGTTCATTAGTCTCGCTAAAACTCGAGAACGGCTGGACCGATTTGGCTAATTTAGGTTTTGAATTACATATTTGTGTTTAAAAGGTGGATAAATATGAAAACGCTCGGAAATAACTAAAATAACAATTTTGTTTTTGCTTAGATGTGTCCCCCGTCGGCGGGATTCCTTTTGTTTGTTTTAAGTTTATTTTATACAAAAGTTTAGGTCTTTTATTTATCGATTGAGGCTCTACGAAGTCTGCCGGGTCAGCTAGTACGGATTTAATAATGTATAATGGCAATAAAAAACCGAATGCTTAAACCGTAATAGTAGTTTTAAAAAGAAAGAAAAATCTTTAAAGTACCGTATATATAAATATTGTAAGTCCTCCAACCATTCCAACGATCATCCGGCTGTCAAATTTCTTATGCATCTTAGCGGTTGTTAGCCTTAAGCATTCTCAAACTTGAATTCGTTTTAACAACAAAATATACTTAACGCAAAGGCAAATATACTGCAAATTTAACTACCACCTGCCTTCAGCTAGTAAAAGGCTGTATAGCTATGAGTTCCCTAACTTTCAGAACAATTAATGTAAGAATATAAACCACGTATAAACGCAACACTAGAAACCATAGACCTATATAGTACTAGAAACACAATTCTTGACAAATGTGTGACAAGGAAGTGTCAACTTTGTTTTGTCTTATTCCTTGAAATTAACCGAAATTTCCGGATAAAAAATTAGAGAATTAGGTACATGTAGTTTCTCAACACAATTTTGCCATTAACTATAACAGTAGCTGGATAGGTAAATACTACGGAAAATGCAATGGGAAGGAAGAAAATACAAGTTGATCTCCACTGATAACTTCGATAGCTTTATGAAAGCATTAGGTACCTAAATAATTATTGTTTCACTTTTTGATGAAGTCTGAATATAATTTACTTCAGTTTAAGCCTGTACAGAGTAATTAGCACGAGATACTAATATTCCATAAGCAAAGCCTAAATTTTTTATACAAAAAGAAGTCTTTCACGATAAATTCACTCTTCTCACTTCACGAAATGAATTAATTTCCAGGCGTGGGTCTGATCACCCGTAAAGCCGCCAACGCGGTCACCCCGACCGTGGAGCTTCGTAAGGATGGTGACGAATACAATCTAGTCACCTCTTCAACCTTCAAGACCACTGAGATGAAGTTCAAGCCCGGCGAAGAGTTCGACGAGGACCGCGCTGACGGTGCTAAGGTTTGTACTCTGTGCATTGAAACATATCTAGTATCTGTGATGAGCCACGAAAATTGATTTTCCAGTACCGCTTTTTTCCCGGCACGCAATGTAACACAACTGTACTCGCGGAGCAACGGCTTCATATTACTCGTTTTTTTTAAAGTTATTTTATGACCTGGTAACTAAGACCTTTAGGTCAAGTCTTATTTTTATATGAACAATTATATTACGAAATGAAATGAAGTTGATTAATATAAAACATGGCATGAAATGAAATGGCTTGAAAACGAAAAGAAATGAAATGAAATGAGATGAGATGATATGGGATAAAACTTAATATCAGTAAAATGGCGGTCATTTAGTGGGACTTTTTGGAGGATCCCGAGAAGTTACGTTCACCGGCCTTGTTTCATTTTCCCACCATTGTACACTTTCACCTTCAGTTAATAAAACTTCGTTATTACTCATTTAAATCGGACAAAACACTAAACAGACAAAATAAAACAAATCACACAACTTCACCCTCGCGTTCCCGCCAAAAAGTCCAACAAGACTCGTAGGAATGCGTTCACACATTCAATACCGTCTTTACCATAAGGGCACATGGGGCCCGTGCCCAGGGCCCCCATTCTCAGGGGGCCCCGAAGAACCGACAATTTGATTACCAATTGTAGTCGAGAGCGGTCATTTTCGCAGCTTAAGAGAATAAAAAATGAATTGCGAACAACAATGTTACAAGAACGGCTGAGTAATTTGTCAACTATGGGCATAGAAAGTGATATCTTTCAAAAAATTGACTTTAAAGATATAATGGAATATTTTGCTCAACAGAAATCCCGAAAGAAACCATTATCGTAATCGTAACCAAAAAACCAGCAGCATTCTAATATAATTAATATTATTATATCATACTGTATTTGATTACCTATAATAAATGGTCATACTCAGTAAAAAAATGTTATTATAATTCGCTTTTTTTACTTTCCAAAAGGGCCTCAAATTCTTGTGTGGCCAAGGGCCCCAGCCTAGTTTAAGACGTTCCAGCACACATTACCTACTTATTAGATTACGGGTCCACGAAATATCAATCCACGGAAACGTGTAGCATTTTAAAATGGTTCGAATTAATATTTTCCGTTTCTCTGGTATTCGATAACAAGTCTTCCCCTAATAAATATTTGAAAGTTCACTGATTCAAAGTGCACTCTCTGCACTCTGCACGTGCAAGTGCACTCTTTGGCACGCCATTCACGCGTCGTTGGAATCATTTTCACGTGGTTAATTTTGATCAGTAACAAGCCCGTCGTAGAAATTATCAGGGAAATAGATAACGGTCGTTTCGATCTGCTGATAAGATTTTTTTTTCTTCGAATTATTTAATCTTTATGTGTTCGCGATTGAGTTCCAGGGAGAACGATGAAAGGGTATTGTTTGTTATGTCAGAGCTAGCGGAACATTTTTTATTACGTAAAATGGGATATTTCGGTCGTCTAAAATGACGTATAAATATGACATTGTTCCAAAATTCATTATAGCGTTTGAGTGAAATGAAGGCGAATGAATTTCCAACCTTAATTACTTAATTCTAAAGTGAATTAATAAAACAAATGGTAGACTTTATTTTTATTGTGTTTCAGGTGAAATCCGTATGCACATTCGAAGGCAACACCCTCAAGCAAGTCCAGAAGGCCCCCGACGGTCTTGAAGTCACTTACGTCAGGGAATTCGGCCCTGAGGAGATGAAAGCTGTGAGTCTAAGTTATAGGACGCACGAGTTCAAGGCTCAGTGCTAAATGGGGTCCATGGTCGTTTTGAAGTCGTCGTGGCCTAAAGGATAAGACGTCCGACGCATTCGTGTTGAGCGATGCACCGGTGTTCGAATCCCGCAGGCGGGTACCAATTTTTCTAATGAAATACGTACTCAACAAACGTTTACGATTGACTTCCACGGCGAAGGAATAACATCGTGTAATAAAAATCAAACCCGCAAAATTATAATTAGCGTAATTACTGGTGGTAGGACCTCTTGTGAGTCCGCGCGGGTAGGTACCACCGCCCCGCCTATTTCTGCCGTGAAGCAGTAATGCGTTTCGGCTTGAAGGGCGGGGTAGCTGTTGTAACTAAAACATGAGACCTTAGAACTTATATCTCAAGTTGGGTGGCGCATTTACGTTGTAGATGTCTATGGGCTCCAGTAACCACTTAACACCAGGTGGGCTGTGAGCTCGTCCACTCATCTAAGCAATAAAAAAAAAACTCCTCTATATTCTCTATAAGTGCGGGAAATTTCATACTGCTCCGTCCGCGTAATTTTCGTAAAAAGAGGTACAAAGTTTTTGCTTCACGTATTAATATATAGATGTCAAATTGAATAAGCTTTTCTTCTCCCAGGTGATGATAGCTAAGGACGTGACTTGCACCAGAGTCTACAAGGTCCAGTAAAAGGACTCTACTCCGAGGTCGGGAGTCGGTGCCGCCGATTCACGAACATCCCGCGGCACAATTATGTTTATTTAGCATCTATTCTATACATTAGCCCTTTCTAGCTTTTTTGTAAAACTAATTTTAGTTTTCACATCAGTCATCGTCTACCGTTCGAATTGCAAAAGCGAGTGGCGGTGACGAAACTAAAAGAAGTTGAGCGACCACGGTAACAACAGCGGGGCGCATGCGCGAAGCGTTTATTGTATTCAAAAATACGTTAATTGTTTAAACTAAGCCAAAGTTAACGTTTTGATCTTCAGGAAGATCGCACTCGATGTTTTCCATTGCGTATTAAATAAATGTATTTTTTTTTGTATGTATAACAGTTTGTTTTATTGCTGCTTTTATTAGCTTCAGACGTATGTATGTTTGTAACGGAATCTTTGACCATGATTTTGACCCCCTTCAAAATGTCGGATTAACTCGAAATTTGGTATAGTTATTAAGGACCGATGATAATTCAATATTAAAAAAAATTTAAAAAAATTGAAAATAAACTAAAAAATTAAAAATAAAAACTAAAAAATAGAAAATAAATTTTAATAAATTTGAATTAAAAATAGTATAATAAAAAATGATTTTATTGTAAAAAAAAGCGTGGGGTGCATGGTATCAGTAGTTATAAATGTTTTATGAACAAATATGAGTAGAAAGGTTATCTTGATAATATCCTGAAAAGCACCCCACGCTTTATTTCAAAAAAGAATTTTTTCTTACGCTATTTTTTATTAAAATATTAAAATTTATTTTCTATATTTTAGTTGGATTTTCTATAATGCGTATTTTGTTAGGTTCAATAATTGAAATAAGGTGGACGTCATTACCGACGTGGATAGAAAGGTTTGAAGTCCGAACGCTATTGTTGGATACTTTTTAAATATAGGTAGGTATAAATAAACTCGTAAATGTCATTAGTGCGATTCAGGTTTTTATTGTATTTCTTCATAGTCTATTACAACTACCGTCACATCTTTTTATCGATTAATCATTACCGTTGCCCCTTAATAGAGACTGCTTCGATCTGAATTTGGCTACTGATTAACAAAATATGGTTCAGCTGTTTGGACACCGCATATCCGATCATTTGTTACCTAGCTGATATCCGGCGTTAATTGCTAGTTGAAGCGCGTCGTGACGTGTATATTTGACCGAGGTCGGAGAGGTTTCGTCTAGTCACGGTCCAGTGATAAACAACAGATGGGTTTTCGTTGCAATGTTTTTGGTTTGGTACAAGTACCTATTTTTTTTAGTGCTTAGGTGGGTGTACGAGCTCACAGCCCACCTGCTGTTAAGTGGTTACTGGAGCCCATGGGCATCTACGACGTAAATGCGCCACCCACCTTGAAATATCATTTCTAAGGTTCTGTATAGTTACAACGGCTGCCCCGCTCTTCAAACCGAAACGCATTACTGCTTCAAGGCAGAAATAGGCAGGGCGGTGGTACCTATCCGCGCGGACTCGCAAGAGATCCTACCACCAGTACATAATTACGCAAATTATAATTTTGCTGGTTTGATTTAAGTTTGAAGTCAAAGTAAGATTTTCCCGGACTTTCCTACGAACCCCCTAATTGACGCATACCTTTTCACCGGATCGGAATCGTAAGCCACTAAGAAGATCCAGCCAGAAACTCAGTGGGCCGTGACAATGACACACGAAGATTAAAAGTCACAAAAAGAATGTCACACAACAAATACTGCAGCAATCACGAACTCTTGAACTTAATTATGGCTGTGTGCTTAGTGCGAGTTCAACGTTCTCGATAGCGTAAGAGTTAACCCAATTTTGTATGCAGTTGGAACAGCGCCCCTAACGGCAAACGTAGGCATAACCTAAGCTGATAGCCTTTGGAGGCTATTTCAGCGGAACCTTAACTAGTAGGTGAGCTCACGGGGCTCAAACCTGACGAAGTTGCTAACACAAACTCTAGCAAGAGCCGTGCTTCGCAGAATCTACCACCGGATCGGAAACGCGACCCATTAAGAAGATCCGGCGTGAAACTCAGTGGGCTGTGTCTGAGGGTTAACAAACAAACGTAGGCAAACGATCCCATTCGATACAAATATGAGTTAACTTTTACGCTATCGCGAACGTTCAAAATCTCGCGCTAAGCACACTTGAAATTTAAGACGCTAGCTGTAGGTACTCGTTACCTATCGAGTGATGCGGCTGTGCCGATTTTCGAATGATTTTGACCAGTGACTTCCACGATGAAGATTTTAACATCGTGTTATAAATATCAAAGACTTTTTTTTTTATTGCTTAGATGCGTGGACGAGCTCACAGCCCACCTGGTTTTAAGTGGTTACTGGAGCCCATAGACATTTACAACGTAAATGCGCTACCCACCTTGAGATATAAGTTCGAAGGTCTCAAGTATAGTGACAACGGCTGCCCCACCCTTCAAACCGAAACGCATTACTGCTTCACGGCAAATATAAGCAGGGTGGTGGTACCTACCCGCGCGGACTCTCAAGAGGTCCTACCACCAGTGAAACTAAACTTGGAACTAAAATTGACGTAATTACTCGTAGTAGTGTATCTTCTGTAGAGCACGGGTAAGTAGGAACACCTGCCTATGTCTAACACAAGGCGGTCAATCATTGCGAATTAAAGGATGGATAATTACTATACAATTGAGACGTGTATCTTGTATTTTTTTGTATTGGTTCCATTTTTCGGATTGGATTATGCTACCCCGTAACAGATTTCAGCTGCACCACTAAAACTGCAGCAGAATTAAATTGTACCACAGAGTTTCCAAATATATTTTTAGGTCAAATTTTATTATCGACAATATGTCCACAATCCTGATTATTTGTGACAAGAAGCAGATATATGTTCTCATTTGAAACTTAAGACATTCACTATATTATTATAATAATAAAAGACAACAGTTCGATAAACTGAAGGTGGATGTATTTTTTTTTCCTACCTAAGCTGATAGCCTTGAGAGGCTATTTCAGCGTAACTTTAACTAGTAGGTGAGCTCACGGGGCTCAAACCTGACGACGTTGCTAACACGAACCCTAGCAAGAGCCGTGCTTCGCAGAATCTACCACCGGATCGGAAACGCGACCCACTGAGAAGATCCGGCGAGAAACTCAGTGGGCTATGTCTGAGGGTTAATATACTCGTCGAGCCCTTCGTCGCAAGCGACGGGTTCGACGAGAACGGTGACCGGTGCTTGAAGTACCTAGAAGCCCCGTTAGTGGATCGGGAGGATCCGAGATGACGTGTTTTGGGCGATGTCGACTGCTTTCCATTCTTTGGTGGATGTAAATTCTAAGCTTTTAATTAATAGAAGTTATATTTTGATATAGCGCCATCTATGTGTAAATAGAAGTAACATAAATTAGTGAAAGAACAGCTTTTAAGCATTGCAGTCAACAAAGAGTTCAGAAGATGGCGTTTATTCCAAGAAAAAAAAATCTGTCAATAGTCTAAAATCGATTTATAATTATAAAATATAACATTTTTCTAGAGTAACTTTCTAAAGTTTGGGCTAAATACATATCTTACAGATAATCTTTTCATTTTTTAGTTTAAATACCTACGCCAACGCTAGACATTCAAGTGATAAATTAAAAGTCACATAAGTCATGTGTCAAAAAACATCCTATAAAATTAGGAATGTCGTCGCCTAGTAGGTACCTCCTTCTAGTTCGTTTGTACACTTCAACTTATTCGGTTAATAATGTTGCAGGCGTTGTTCGATGTGCTTGCTGTAGCGGCGCGGCGTTCAGCAGAACTTCAGTTCGTCTCTTTCCGATTTACTAACGTTACGTTATTTAGGGTGTAAAAACATCGATATTCCAAGACAACTGTCAAAAAATCTTTGGATGCTGTGATAATATTTCGTATTTTTTTCTCTAATATGTCCTAGATTGTGACAGTCTATACACGTTGAAGTGCTAGAATTCATGATTTCTTTAAACTATGTGGATATAAAAAAAGGAATTTGTGATGTTTGTGTATAAATAAAGTGTTTCCAAAGGATTGACCACATAATTCGGATTACGACTATACGAATGTAAGTAAACATTTTAGTTAGTATTAGATAAGTTAGTACCGGTTTCGTATTTGTAAAATGATTGTGTTTAACATTTTTTTCTCAAATGTTTGGCGTACATTAGCACATATTTAATTAAAAGGGTAGTTGAAATAAATCACTAAAAATTAAAGTTTAATATTAGATAAGTTAGTATGTACCGGTTTCGTATTTGTAAAATGATTGTGTTTAACATTTTTTTCTCAAATGTTTGGCGTATATTACCACATATTTAATTAAAAGGGTAGTTGAAATAAATCACTAAAAATTAAAGTTTAATTTTACTTTATCAGCAAAAGTACTGGCCATGATTAAAATTTAAGTGAAAATAATTACTAGGTATAATAAATCACGAGTAGCAGCTTATTATACAAACCATATTATCTTAAATATTATGCTAGAAATATTTTTATTAATTAATTATGTTACATTGTATTTCCCCTTCACTTTCTCTTATTTCTTTATTAGGAACAATTAAATATGTACTTAAACAGACATGTTTACACTATCTATACCTGCACAATTGATTCCAGGCTTCCTTATTTAGTTATTAAATTGCTTAAAATATTTTTCAATATAATCTAAAATAAATCTAAGGAATAAAATCGAAGAAATATTAAAGTATGTATGCTAACTCTTCTCGTAATGTAATTTTTATTTAGTATTATTTCTGTTTTTTATTTAAAACTTTAACAAAAAAAAAACTTATGAAATGAAATATTCCTTAGTTGTAAATTAAACACTTCTCAAGCTGATTATTATTATTTAGAACATCTACAAATAACAAAAAAAAAGAAATTAAATATTTGATTGTAAAGTGAATATAAAGATTTAAAAGTGACAAGATAAGAACGATAATGCCAAATCAGACTCACTAATAAAATTAATGATAAATTTTATCATATTGACTGATAAAGAAACTGTGTTTAATGATACAATTGATACAGTCATTAAATTATAGGTTAATGAACTATTTGTACATTGTGGCCAACAGTAAAATCACACAATTTCAATAATATTGGGATAAGTGATGATTAAATTGTTACAGCCAAGTTTCACTAGATTGGGAATAGATTACAAACAAAAATTTTTTTTTTTTTTGGAGAGCATAATTTTCGAAATTAATAATAAACATTAGCAGATCAATATCCAATAACAATAGATTTTTTTTTCATCCTGATGTATTATTCAATGTTTTCTTAAAACACAAATCAGGATAAAATTCATAAATAAAACAGACATCAACAAAAATGCATCTCTTTTTTTGTCATATTTGATGTACCATATGTATAAAATTCATACTCATATATTGTTAAACTATAGATTAGAAATTTTCAACATAGTATGTGTCTGCAATTGCTCCGGTTGTAGAATTATTTCAATGGTTTCTGATGGCAGATTATTGTAATGACTACATGATGGGAAGTATTCATGCTTGGTCATCACCTGCTACTCACATTTACCAAAAAAAAATTAATGATCAGGTCTGCTTTTGTGTAGATGCGAACAATATTTAGGTCTGCTTTTGTGTAGATGCGAACAATATTTATTGTTCATTTTCAAGAATGATTACGTCCATAATATTTTATACATGAATTTCTGTGTATTTTGCTGCATTACACATTAAATCTATGGGACAATATATTTAATTTTTGTTTTTAATTATTAAACAAAATTTATTTACTTACCATAACACACATTAAAAGAATTAATCCTCACAGTCAATACAAATGTGAAAGCTCATTATAAAATATTATAATTTGTAATATGAAAGTTTGAGTATATTTAAAGAAACAGTTATTAGTTGTAGTTTAGATTTCAATATTGTTTAAAATTCTTGTACGAGTTTTTAGTCTTAAAAATGTTTTAGTTTGAATTTAATTACTGATATAAGCATAAAAAGAAAGAGGAGTATTAAAGAAAATTATAGATTAATTAGATTTTGAAGGTTTTAGATTTTGAATTAGATTTAGAGGTTTTGAAGGTCATTGTTATCTATACTTCTATACTAATATTATAAAGAGTAAAGATTTGTTTGTTTGTTTGTTTGTATTGAATAGGCTCCGAAACTACTGAACCGATTTGGAAAATTCTTTCACTGTTTGGAAGCTACACTATTCCCGAGTGACATAGGCTACAATATTTTTTGAAAAAAATTAGAGATCCTTACTAAAACTCCAATAATGTAACCCAAGGTGTAAAAAAATTACCTAAAATATTCTTTACATCGCGTGCCCTGCGAAAACTGTTGATGATAGAATAAAATAATGTACTACGACATTGTAGAACAAATACATTATTATTTACAAAAAATGTCGCGACAGCATATGTCTAGCTATTATGGTTATGCCGCAAAACAACGTCAAATATCGTTGAAGTTTTTGTGAAAAACCCGAGCGAAGCCGGAGCGCGCCGGTAGTATTATATATTAACATCATTTATTGAATATGAAAAAATAATGGATGCTGAGTTTTGAATGGGAAGTAAATTGATGTGACTCTAAAAATTAGTCCTATTAAACAGAATGATTAGGATGCGATGGTGGTCTTGAGATGTCTAGAGGGCGAGAAGCTTCGTGGTTTTAATGGCAAGGGCGCGCCTTGAATCGATAGTACGCCCTGTCTGGGCCCGTCAGTACTGTAGGTCGTAACCCCTGTGAAATTGAAAATGCAATTTCGAAAAGGGCATATCTCTGAAAATGTAAAATGTTCAGGAAATGAAAAAAAACCTGATTATTTTCCGAAGCAGCGTAAAATTTAAAATATTAACTTTTGAGATATATTTTAGTGTTAATTAGCAATTGAATACTAGTGGAATTATTATAAAATGGGTGTAGGTAAGCCTCAAAACTACATGTATATGAAAAAACGTATTTGACAAAATATGCGATATGGGCCCTTTTTGGAAATTGCATATTCAATTATTTTCGACTTATCTAAATAGATGGTCGTCTGTATAGAATGATTTCTACGGCTTACTCCGGGTTAGATGTTATGAAAAGTGACGAAAAATCTTCTGCATTAATGTAACGATCAGAAAAAAACATACTCTACATTTTTGAAGTCCAAAATCTTCACATTTGCAAATCATTGAAGAGTTCAATGTTATTTATTTATTATTAACTATTGTTTTAAATATAAACGTGTTACTTACATAAAATTTTAACGCATTTTAAATTTTTTGTTCAGAAAGAATTTAACATTTAACGCTGTTCCTAGGACTAAGTGATTTTACGCCACAATTGAATAAGAGTTGCAAGAGCACTTAGATTACATTATAGTTACAGTGACTGCATTATGTCATGTCAGTTTTTTGTACGTCAAGCAGTTACCGGAGTAGCATTTCAAAAGCCAATGAGCTACCGCCCAGCTTGAGATCGAAACTATACTGTCTGGTCTAAGTTATGATAGGAATTAGAGGAGGGTAAAACTGCCTGTATTAAAAAATTGTATTAAAAAAACCTCCCGTGAATTACTTTTTTTTTGTTCATGATTATGTATACCTAATTTTTACACAATATTTACAATGTCCATGTTGCGTGAGTCGCCATCTTTAATCGATGCCAGAATGATGCCAACCAAAAATGTTTTTATTATAGTATGTATTTATATTTTCATACACTGTACGATATGCGATCCCACTGCGTCACAGGTAGACTGCCGTGTATGGCTTACTTTAGTAGTAAAATGTTTGCGTAACATCGTGTTTTTATTAAACCTGTTACATAGATACGACTTAATTATCAAATTAGTGTATTGTCATCGGTCCTCGATAAATCTACAAAGTTTGAATGAAATCTGGCCGTTTAAAGTGGGTCAAAATCGCGTCTAAAGGAGTCAGTTACAAACATAGAAACAAACATACAAGTGAAGCTAATATAAAGCGTGTAAAAATACTACTAATATGGATATGAATGAGCTCGAAGTAGCCGGGTTGTATATTCTTATCTGATTATTAATAGCTGATCATAGACTATCAAAAAACATCTGTCTTAAATAGGACAAGTAAATGAACCTTTTTTATTGCTTAGATGAGTGAATCTTCGATTAAGTTCGTTTTTTTTTATTGCTTAGATGGGTGGACGAGCTCACAGCCCACCTGGTGCTAAGTGGTTACTGGAGCCCATAGACAATTACAACGCAAATGCGCCACCCACCTTGAGATATAAGTTCTAAGGCCTCAGTATAGTTACAACGGCTTCAACCCTTCAAACCGAAACGCATTACTGTTTCACGGCAGAAATAGGCGGGGTGGTGGTACCTACCCGTGCGGACTCACAAGAGATCCTACCACCAGTAAAAAATATGATTATTATTCTTATCTGATTATTAACAGCCGCTCATAGACCATCAAAAAACATCTGTCTCCTAAATAGGACAAGTAAATGAACCTTTTTTATTGCATAGATGAGTGAATCTTCGATTAAGTTCGTCTACAGTCACCAATGAAACAGATGTTAGCACATTCAAAAAATTGAGACAAATGCCTATCTATTAAAAAAAATGTTTATTTACACGCCAATAAATGGTTACCATTTATTTTTATAGTACAGGAAGCGGAGCACAACAAGCTGGCTCGTGTCACGACGTTCAAGATTTACGATTATAGTTTGGTAAACAAAATTATGACCCGAAAATATTTTTCTAAATGCAATGATATTTCATAGTTTCAAGATATCTCTTAAAAAATCTCGATATTAAAAACTGTCTATTTCTTGCAAAAGAAAATTATCTAATAGGATTCTCTGAAAGCGAATGCATTTTCAATAAAAGACCGATCTTGAAATTCTGAAAACGGAAGCCGTTGGAAATACTGTAGATATCTGTAATAAAACTGGGCAATTAGAGCGACTACTGTCATCATCATCATCTGACCATTGTATGAGTCCCCTCACGTTGATTTTAAAATCTGGACTTGAAGATCCAAAAGTGTCCGATGACGTCCGGTCATAGAAGTAATAATTAAGGTACATTATGGAAGCTTTAATGTCTACCCAATAGCAAAAATAAAAGGTACCTATTCTATCTATTTTTTATTTTTTTATTGCTTAGGTGGTTGGTCGAGCTCACAGCCCACCTGGTGTTAAGTGGTTACTGGAGCCCATAGACATCTACAACGTAAATGCGCCACCCACCTTGAGATATAAGTTCTAAGGTCTCAGTATAGTTACAACGGCTGCCCCACTCTTCAACCCGAAACGCATTACTTCTTCTCGGCAGAAGTAGGCAGGGTGGTGGTACCTACCCGCGCGGACTCACAAGAGGTCTTACCACCAGTATCTCTAATGGGATTATTTATAAATCATGTATTTTGCAGTAAACTTAGTGTCGTTAGTGATCTTAATGAAACAACATTCGACCATCACAAAAATAACAACTCAGATATTCGTATTATATGTAGTTACGGCTTCCAGCCATGTGCAGTGCATATTGCATACTATCAGATTTGACGTCATACTTCACATTGGCGTACATACATACTAAGAGCTTTGTATTCAAAAGAACTCAATTTCATTGTCCGCTTTTATAATAGTTCGCTAATTTGGTCGTAATTCGTCACTTCCGTACGTACATACGTTAAAATTAGCACGGGACTTAGTTAAATTGTCGGTTCATTGAATATATTATGTAGTTGCACCGAATATTAAACCTGTTATATGAACGTGTAGATGCAGTTGTATTAGTTCTGCTTCTAACTGTATTAGGTAGGCGCTGACACGAAGGGTGTGTTACACAGTGAGTATAAATATGTACTGCTTTGAATAGTTTATTGAAGATAAGTATGTACACAAACAAACTATAACAGGAGTGGTACGATAAAGAAATAACATATAGGAGTAGTAAAGCACTGACACGAACGATAGGTAGCACAGCGAATACCGATGTGTACTGCCCTCAGTTTCTTAAGATTCCAAAGTGTTGAACAACAATAATAGATGATTGACTGAATTCATAAGCGACAGCGATTTTGTCAAATTGTAAGGCCGTTGTCCAAGTAGTGGCGGGTAAGTGAGTCGCCACAAACGTGTGCAATTTGTATAGAAGAAATTTGATGCCGCTATTGAATTAAGTGGTCACATGGTTCTCAACGATACTGTTTAGTCCAGAATTTGTTGGCCAGTAAGACGATTTTCGAATAGGTTCTATAATTATAATAATTCTTTTCAGTTCTTTTATCACGTCGGACTGTGACGTTGAATATTTTTTTTTTATTGCCGCTGTAGACAGACGAGCATACGGCCCATCGGATGGTGAGCGGTTAGCGTCGTTCATAGACGTTCGTAAGCCAGGGGTTGAGCAAGACGCTGCCTTCCCAGTGATTGCCTTCCCAGTGACTTTAATAATTTCCTTTCCCCACGCCTCAATTCAAATTTCCCCTTCTCAGGGCTTTTATCCCCTCAAAAATTTTTCTGCTGTAGTTATTACTTTTGGCCCTAGTGTAGAAACTAAAAAAAAAGGTCTTTATCGATTTTCTTCTATAGCCTGCCCCACGCCTCTGGTGATACTATACCATATTATTTACACTAAATGCGTCAACAAAATCATTGACAAAATTTGTCGACTTTGCACATCATTACTTTGATGTAACTGCCACTATGATAATATTGTTTCTATGTGTACTATGATAATATTATATACTATGATAATATTGTTTCTTTTATACGGCAACACGCTAGTCCGCGGTAGAGTCTCAAAAAAAATAGTTCCGAAATTTACCGGAATATTTTAAGCTAGGTTTTATCCATGATTTCCCGCAATTTCCCCTTTTAATGTCTTCCCCTTTTTCTCCCCCCATGGACCCTAATTTCCCCTCAAATGGAGTTTCCCCTCATTGTGGAAACACTGTGCCTATCGTTATGTATTCTCTATAAGCCTCGTTTGAAGAAGGACATGTCGTAGCGCTCGTGAAACACCGTAGAGGGGAACTCATTTCAAAGCCGGGCGGTACGTGGGAAAAAAGATCCCTGGAAACGCACTGGTTCTGAGTAGTACGGATGACCTCTACTGCGGAAGCTTTGGTAACTTGCTCCAATAGTTTCGAAATGAGACCGTTTTGCTCACGCGCTGTTACCATAACAGTTTACGTGTTTTGTTCCCTGTATTGCGAATAGCCGCGCCGTCACGCAATCACGAACGCGAGACATTCAGTTTTAAATTGTCAATATTGTCCATTAACTCCTGCACTTGTGAATTTACGATTTGTTTTTGCATCCGTTTGAAATGCTTCCGCTTGATGAAACATAGGAATCGAGTCGTAGGGTCAGTGTAATCATTCTAGTTCCGGCTGTGTATAAATTGACCCCGGTTTGTTTTATAACTGTGACAGCTGACGATATAAGAGGTCCATCCATTGACATAAACTTTTGGTTCTTTCGAAGTTATACTTCTTTAGGCGCGTTATGAAAAATTGATGAGAGTGACATTTTACGATGCGCGCGCATCGTGACACAAAATTAACAGAATGAAGCTGCCCACTAAATCGCTCATTACAATACGACCGACGTAGCTTGGCGAGTCTGAATATAGCCGCAGGTGAACTTTCCGAATCGTACCGAGAATTACCGAATTTATACGATGTCAAGAAAATGTCCAATACGCGTGTTTGAGGATGTTGTTTAATCGATTTTTTTTCAAATTGATTAAAATTTAAATAAAAAGAAATAAATTTAATAAAAATAAAGTATAACTTCTTACGCGCGTACATAAGTACACGCACCCTTTTTTTATATAAGTACAAATTACAAAATTATGTTCTACAAAAAAACGGAACAACGAAATTGATAGATAATTCTCAAAACAATAGACAACTTTGGAGGTACATAAATATGCACAGTAATAATATGTTAGAGCATTTGCGCAGTTATTGCGACTGTATGAGTTTCATAACAGCGTTCGACTGACCTATATTGAAGTTAAATGCTTTGTTTGTTCATTATCCAAGGGTCTGGTTAAGGCCCCATTGTAATACGTAACTAAAATTGTTGTTATTTAACATGAAAGTAGATAAACATGCCACTTTGTTGTACGATGTATAGGTACTGATGATGTTACGTAATGAAACACAGTAGGGGTCGAAGTCGATTTTTGTTGGTAAAGGAAAAGGTTTTTTTTATGTCATTTTTATATAAAACCATTGAAAATTTTTAGTTAAAAAAAGTCTTCTTGTATTATAATTAGATTGACTGACTGAACTCTCTGTCATTGAGGAAATAAGAGGAATTCAGTTTTACTTAAATCACTAATAATGTGTAAAATATTAATTTGTGAAATATAAAGGCTTTAAATGTTGTTTTGTTAATATTGTACAGAAAACGCAATTAAGTCTTTTTAATATTGTTCAACAATTTTTAGAATGTTCCATATCATTATTATGTTTATTATTATTATTTGATAATTGTTTGTTTAATAGCCGGCTATGAGTCACCCGACCCTGTGACCCCCTAGTAAGTCAGCCGATTGTCAATTTTTAATAAAAATTTCTAACTCCCTAATTCTTCAATTCCAAAGTCCCTCCAAGCCGTACTAACAGGAATCGCCATTCCGGTCTTGATTGTCCAATTTAGCTAATAAAATAAATATTTAGTTAAATAGACGGATGCGCAGGTAAACAATAGACTCGTATATTGTTGTTTTAAATAGAACAGGGATAACCTTGTTTTAAACGGAATATTATTTCATCAGAGGTTTTCCTGGTTTTGACTAAAAACAAATATCGATCAGTTTCTATAGGCTGTAGGGTTTTAAAAATTATAGGCATTGCTAGGATTTTGGTATTTATTTTTATTTATTTATTAAGTTTTAAGATATCCATATCGGTGGTGGTGGCCATGACAAAAAATGTCTACTTTTTTAAAACTTTTTTTAAATAAAACAACAAAAATCCAATGAACCCATAAAATTTTAATCCTCTTATAAAAAAACTGATGTTGGCACTATATTTTTTTGAAAAAAAAAACTCGCGAATTAATAACATTAGCTTCAAAACCGTTCTAAATATTCCCGTTATTTATGATATTAAAAAATAAGCTCTGACATACGCGTATGCTAATATCATTATTCCTTAATTAATTACCGTTAAGTATTACTCGTGTAAAAATGAACTAAGGGTTGTCACCTATTGAATAATGCAGTTACATCAACCATAACAGCTGATATCATGGTTCGTTTGGAACATCTCGGTCTACGGAGAGTTCTCAATGATCTGTTTGTGTGACCCTGCGTTTTCTATGGGCTGTGCTCTGAGAAATTGGTCGGGACGATCCGATCTGGACAGAATGTTCTACTTTTTTGAATAGCTAGAATAGAATAGAAGAATAGATAGAAGTATGAAATGAATGGTATATATTGCTGTAAATGAATGGGCTTTAAGGATTCATTTATTCGATAACGAGAAATAAATATTGTTTTAAAACTGAACAAAGTCGTGATCGCTTTCGATGACATAATTATACGACCACCATACAACGATATGATTATACCGGTCATCGTTCTCGTCGAACCCGTCGCTTGCGACGAAGGGCTCGACGAGTAAATTAACCCACAGACACAGCCCACTGAGTTTGTCGCCGGATCTTCTCAGTGGGTCGCGTTTCCGATCCGGTGGTAGATTCTGCGAAACACGGCTCTTGCTCGGGTTCGTGTTAGCAACGTCTTCAGGTTTGAGCCCCGTGAGCTCACCTACTAGTTAAGGTTACGCTGAAATAGCCTCTTAAGGCTATCAGCTTAAGTAAGAAAAAATAAAAAAATAAAAAGATATGATTTATTTGAAAAATATTTTTTTAAATATGTTCCCGAAGCAAGGGCAGATTTGACCCACGACATGTCTTTACGTACGTTTGTTTTAAGTGCAATTCAGAGTTTCCTATAAATGTGAATAAAATAGGTGGGTTCTTTATCCCGATTTACCCAGAACAAGCGTACCATTCCCAAGTAGGGTTGACGTCGAGCACGTAATTGCGATTTATTGGTATACTCAGTTAAATCAAACTATAATATGGATAAATGTTGTGCAGACTTTATCACGTCTAATAGAAGCGAGAATGAAAAGACATTGGTGACGGCATCAATCTCATTTAGAAATATAAATATAGGTTATACCTATGCCTATATATATGAGACCCGTAGGTATATAAATAACAGGAACTCATACCTAAATTTATGATATCATTTTAACGATGTGTTAGAAAAAAAATCTCGCCTAATTTTGTGACAAAGATATTCATTCTCCAAGACTGATTACCCTACAGACAATCCAATTTGCGTACAACAGCTTGCGTTTTACAATCGCGTACAAATTACTCGTGCGTATTTTTAAACAGCAGACATTGACCTTCGTCTCTTGATACAGCATTCACTATCTATTGCGTATCGTGTTGTGCAATAAGTCTAAGTCCAGTTTAGTATATCACTAATGTTAGGTCAGTCGGTCATCGAGAATTTTACTTTTCGAACTACCACTATTATTAAATGTAATTGTACGTTCTATGTTTTAAATTGAAATAGTGTCTTCGCAATTTAATTGTTTAATTAAAACAAAAAATCACCCTTAGTAACTGTCAGATTCATCAACCAAAAGGTTAGACTCTGGAACCAAACTGATACTTATAATGGCCCTAGTATCTACTATGATAGGGTTTTCCAATATTCCGCTCTTAAAATTATGAAAATGTTGTTTTTTATTTATATTCACTCAAACTTTGGTCCAGATCTTCTTGATTGAAAGTATAAAGAAGTATAACATACACAGTGTTTGAAATGTTCCAATATTCTAATTTTATTGATGATATGATAGACGGATCGGTTGGATCGGACTAAACTAGACGGGCTTCTAGTTTATATAATATGTTTGATGACAGCGGACAAGTTGATAGAGCTTTTGATACCTATATTAATTCCTTCAGTAAGCATATTCTAAATCATCCAATTATCCTGTTTTGATTTTAAGAATAGTTCGACGCCGTTTTCCGGAATGTTCTTTAATAATGTCTTGAATGAATACGAGTAGGTACTAACTTCTTTGAGTCATGTATCATTTGGACCGGTTGTCGGACACTTAGCGATAAAAGTATTTGATGTATAAATTTATATAGTGCGGTGAGCGAGTTCTTCTTCTTGTGTATTTATAAGGATTCTGATGTATCGATCTGGACGCTTAATTGGTCGAGTTATCTATTCGGGTATTTCGCTGTGCCAGTTGCATTGGTACGCTTGCAGTTCAAGTCACTGGCGGACGTGACGTAAATTACTATGAGGAAAAAGCAATTCGATTAATGAATGTTTTTAGTAAATTTTACTACAAAACCGAAATGTCAACTTTCAAAAACAAAACTATGCAATAAAATTAATAATTGCATTAAAATAAAGAATTCGAGAAAAGGTGACGAACAAATTATGGTAGTAAATTTGTTACTACGAAGATAAAACAATGGTTAAATTAAGGGTATTTAAATAGAAATGTTTGAATTACGCAAATATGTTTAATTTGTTTGCTTGTAAACTGATATGAATAGCCAAATATTAAAACTTTAACCGGAGTGATGACCTCAAGTTATCATCTAATTAGGAATCCGAGATTGTAAAAAACAAAGCAGCTCTCAAAGTGTCCCGAAAAAAGTGTCCTTGCCCTTATTGTGTATTGTTGGGGCGAGTCACAGATCATCTGTGTTTCTATGATGTGTGGGGCGAGTTATCGAATTCCAGTCGTAACACCAAAAAAATCACTAGAAAGAAGGTAGACCGATATGTCTACTGCTAACAATCTAGCTGCAGTCTTCAATCGTGATCATATCCTTTGCAGCTGCGATCAAATATTAGGAACTGATTAGACTTAACAAACGTGATAAGAACGCGTTGGATAATAGAGTTTATGTGCTACCTTAGCACAACACGCAGTCTTAAGTGAAAGAATCTGGTGGAAAGCAGCCAGCCTCCGCGTTTTAGTGGACCGTGGACTCTGTCCGCCTATAAATCTTAATTGAGATAGTAGCACTAAATTGCAACGATTTTATTATTATTATTTTATACGGTAATTATTTTATAATGGTCTAAATGAGCGGCTCATGCTCACGAAAAGCCTTGTGCTAAAGAGGTACCGGTGGCCACAGACATCACAGAATGAATGTGGTCACCAATCTTGAGACTTGATCTTGCTCCAACCTTTAAACCGGAATTTGTGATTGCTTCCCGGCACATTCAGACAGGATAATGGAACCCACCCGTACGGGCTCTCAATACGCTCCTAGCAATGTGTTAATCACGAAATTTTTATAATTTTATATTCATAGATTTCTAGTAGATCCTCACTTCCGCAACGCGGGTCGTTAACCCCCCGACTGCCGGATGGACGCATCGCAAACAAAATAATATAACGGGCCTGTTTCACGGAGACGCGAATGTTTTTTTGTTTAAAATACGAATTTATAATGATATAGCTGTATTTTATCTATACTAATCTATACTTCTATACTTATAATAATAATATTATAAAGAGGAAAGATTTGTTTGTTTGTTTGTATTTATTGAATAGGCTTCGAAACTATTGAACCGATTTGAAAAATTCTTTCACTGTTTGGTAGCTACACTATTCCCGAGTGACATAGACTATAATATTTTTTGAATCCTTACTAAAACTTCCATAGTGTAACCCAAGGTGTAAAAAAAATACCTAAAATATTCTTTACATCGCGTGCCCTGCGAAAACTATTGATGATAGAATAAAATAATGCACTACGACTTTGTAGAACACATTATTATTTACAAAAAGTGTCGCGACAGCATATGTCTTACTATTATAGTTACGCCGCAATAAGTGTTCTTTTATTTAAAAAAATAAAACAACGTCAAATATCGTTGAGACTTTTGTTAAAGATCCGAGCGGAGCCGGAGCTGGCCGCTAGTATTTAGATAATCTCGTAATCGTAAACAATAGTTTTAGCCTCGTTGCTTGCACGCGTGCTTGCACACCTTATCCCCAATGTTTGAATTTGAATGCGGCTTTGGACTGGCCTTTTTCATTGCTTAGACAGGTGAACAACCTCACGGCTCACCTGAGCTCATAGACATCAACAACATAAATGCCGCCATCCACCTTGAGACATGAGACTCAGTTCTATAATACAACGGTTGCTCTATCCTTCGAATCGGAATGCGTTACTACTTTGCGGCAGATATAGGTAGGGTGGTGGTACTGACCCTTGTGAGGCAAGGCGTCCTACCAATCGTATGTCTTGTTTACTTTATATTTATATGATTTATATTTTAGACTTCGACTTCGCTAAATAAAAATTGGTAAAATGTAATTAATTTAAAGAAATCGAGGACACAAGCTAATCCATAACCTAATTTGGCACTCAAGCTTTTTAATGCTTAATTTAAAAGTATGAGAGTTAGATTAGATATTTGAGTTTAGATAAGAATTTTCACATTTTCGCATGGTGATAAAATTCCTTATCTGTCAAACAGCATTTTGAAGTCGTCGTGGCCTGAAGGATAAGACGGCCGGTGCATTCGTATAAATTATTAACGTAAATATTCGCGATTATCCCGAAAACTTATTATTTATTATTATTCTTTACTTTTTTTTTCTCAGCAGACGCTGGTACGTATTAATTATTTACGGGCCTTAGCCAACTAAATAATAAGGAATAAATATTTTTAATGTCCGTTAGTTGATGTATAGTACATGTATGTAATATAGCTGCTTTTTGTAGTTACATGAAAGTGTTGGGTTTCAGATCAATTAACTTCAGGCTGTGGTGGAGGTGCTTATTATATTATATTATGATTGGTGCTAGAGCATCTTGTGAGTCCGCACGCGTGGGTACCAACCACCACTCTGCCTATTGCTGTGGCGAAGCAGATATGTATTTTGAGTTGAAGGGTGGGGCAGCCGTTGTACTATATAGTTGAGACTTAGAACTCATATCTCGAGGTACGTAGCGTCATTTACTTTCTTGATGTCTATGGGCACCGATAATCATCTCGAAACTCATGGACGGAGGTAGTCACAGCTCTCGGACATGCGGAACACGACTGAAGGAGAATATTCTATTGTATATTCTAGACTAGACTAGACTTGTACGTGACCCAAACCATGTGGACCGGACCTAAGCAGCGCATTTTTCCATTAAACCATATTACAATTATACCGCGACTCACAATAATATAATAAAGCCAACTGTACAGTACAACCGTAAACGCACTTATGAATCAATGAAATAAATATAAGGTGTAAATTTTATTTTAATTCAAGATATCGTAAAAAATACATAAGGAACAAGGGTCTGTAATGTATAACTGTAATAAAAACATCGTAAAATATCGTGTAGTTTTTGCGTGCTGCCCACACATCGGCACACCTCTTTTTTTTTAAGGGATTTTATGACCTGGTAACTGAGACCTTTAAGTCATGTCTTATTTTAATTTATATTCATAATTTTATGAAAAATGATATTATGGAATGAAATGAAATGAAGATGATTAATTTGAGACATTAATCAACTGGGATGAAATTAAATGAAATAAGATGAGATGATATGGAATGGAATATATTCTCAGTAAAATGGTGGTCATTTACTAAGATTTTTTCAGTGGACTTTTTGGAGGATCCCGAGAAGTTACGTTCACCGGCTTTGTTTCATTTTCCCACATTTGTGCACTTTCACAGATATTAAACAGTTAATAAACCACCATTATTACACATTTAAACCCGAAGAAAAACTAAATAGACAAAATAAAACAAATCACACAACTTCACTCCTCGCGTTCCCGCCAAAAAGTCCCGGCACACCTCTTTTTTTTAAGAGATTTTATGACCTGGTAATTAAGACCTTTAAGTCATGTCTTATTTTATTTTATTTTCTTAATTTTATGAAAAATACTAATATGGAGTGAAATGAAATGAAGATGATTAATTTGAGACATTAATCAACTGGGATGAAATTTAATGAAATGAGATGATATGGGATGAAATATAATCGCAGTAAAATGGTGGTCATTTACTGAGATTTTTTCAGTGGACTTTTTGGAGGAACCCGAGAAGTTACGTCCAGCAGCTTTGTTTCATTTTCCCACATTTGTGCACTTTCACAGATATTAAACAGTTAATAAACCACCATTATTACACATTTAAACCTGAAGAAACACTAAATAGACAAAATAAAACAAATCACACAACTTCACTCCTCGCGTTCCCGCCAAAAAGTCCCGGCACACCTCTAGTAATTTTTATCTACAGATTATATCTTAATTGTATCTAAAAGTATTGCCATTTAAAAAAAAAAAAAAAAAACATACTTCGTTTTATTCAAAGTTTGAAAATAAAATTAGGAATAACGGAAAGGACTTTATAATTTAGACGTTAATATATAATATAATTTAGACGTTATAATTTGCTAATTAGTATATATCTCCAATCGATAGTCAGGCATGCGGCAACGGCACACAGTGGGTCGATACTGTGATTTTAGTGACTTAGGGACCAACTTTGTTTTTTTATAATTTTTTTTATGTAGATAGATAGAGCTCGTTAATCTCAATAATAATTGTTTTGGGCAAAAATTACAAAAACTTTATAGTTTGGTCAGAAAAATGTGTTTTGTGATGTTTTTGTATGGAGCGGGTCACATTAAATTAAATTCCTGCTAAGTACCGCGAGGTCCCGCTTTGAAACTTTATTTTCCTTATACCTTGTCTAGTCTACTATCATTTGATGCTATGAACATGTGCATAAAGTTGCAACTCTGCCAAATAAATGGATCGAAAAAAATTAATAAATACATAGAATAAAAACCTTTATATTTTTTTTTCGTAAGTGCTTTAAGTTAAATTTGATATGGATTAGTAAGTAAAAGCACGTAATGATACCCAAAATTACATAATACCTAACAACAATACATTTAGTAGGTCTCTAATTAAGCAATCTCTCTAATTATTAAGATAGTTAACATTATTTAATGAGGATAATTAGTTAAGTAGCCATTACTGGGTAGTAGAAAATATAGTAAACATTTGTTTGTCTCTGGAAGTATAAAGTGACCATGTTTATTATATACTAACTAGTGTTCGTTTATTCGTACTACTACTAACATCACGTGATTGTCGTTGTGATCTTGCTGTTTCCGTTATAATTGATAATTTTGTTAACAATTTAGGATTATTTATGATTTTAAGAGAGCAACTACAGTCGCTGTCTGATAATAAAAAACTCTTTCAATTCCTACAAAATCAAATAAACGTGACCGAAGAGAAAAATGTTGAGCTCCAAAAATTCAGTACGCAATTTTGTTCAAATATAAGTGCAATATGGAAACGAAGTAGTCGCATGTTAGCACAGTTTATAAGAAAAAAATGTGATTGGTTAGAATGTGCAATAAACTGGCCCGAAGGAATGATACCTGAAGCTATCAACACTGCACATGAAAGGCTCGAGATTTCTAATACTGAAGATGTTGAAAATGTACCACCCTCAAATGTACTACAGAAGCCTCGACATCTATTTTTGCACCTCGAAAACCTTTTGAAGAATTGGGATCCAGGCAAAAACGAAGACGCATTGAACAAATTTACCAATCGCTTTCGTTATCCCCGGATGAAATGAAAGCTACTACAATTACTAGTTTGAGAAACACTAGAAATGAAGATGTGGGAGAAATAATGAACCACTTGTCAAATTACCCCGAAGATCTAGAAAAAGTTAATGAGTATTTAATTACAAGTAAAGTGAAAAGTAGTACATATTCTCCCGATAAGGCAATATTAGTTTCACTTAAATTAAGTGGCAGTATATAAACCTAAGAGAAGCAGCAAGTGAAAATGGGTCTGATTTATACCCTTCTTAATATAAAATTAAGCAAGAAAAGACCAAATGTTATCCAGGGAAAGACGAGGTAATTATTACTGAAGAAGGAGCTACTATTAAAATGCAAGCATTACTAAACTTGGCGCTATATAGGCTTTTAGATGTGATTACTTCGGATTTGGACTCTGCAAGAGAGCTACTGCTTATAAGCAAATAGGCTTTGATAGAGCCCCAGGTCAAAGTAATTATAAACAAAAAACTGAAACAGAGTTTGATGATTCATCTATTTTCATGGTCAGTCTAGTTCCTATAAGGCTTCAGAAATTTGATGGAACAATTGTTTGGGAAAACGACCTCATCAACTTTTTATTGCCGTCCAATAATGTTTAAATTTACAAAAGAAACGCAGTCAACAGTGACAATTATAAAAGCTAGCATAACAGAAGAAATAGAAAGACTTCAGCCATAAAAAATCAAACAAGTTGAAGTTAAGCATCAATTGCACATGATGATGATAGACGGCAAAATAACCTCATATTTTTCAGAAACATTTTCTGCTGTCTGTGATATTTGCAAAGCAAAACCGTCAGAGTTTTTTGAAGTGACTTGCTTATCAAAGAGAAAATAATGAAGAAATATTCCAGTATGGAATGCCATCTTTACATGCCTGGATAAGATGCATGGAGTGCTTACTTCATATCGGTAAATATAATTTTATTACTTCACAATTTTTTCATCGTATGTAGTTTCCTGTGAGATTATTTTTTATATTACACTTTTTTGTTTGCGTCTTATCGTTTGGACTTCAAGAAATGGGGTTGCAAGGGGGGATGACAAAGAAAAAATATCAATCAGAAAGAGCGCTATACAGCAAGCGTTTAAAAAGGAATGCGGTTTACTTATAGATGTTGTCAAGCAAGGAGTAGGAACAACCAATGATGGCAATACTGCCAGAAGATTTTTCAGGGATGCAGAAGAAACAGCCCGCATAACAGGAATACGTAAAGATTTAATAGAGAGGCTTCACGTGATTCTTCACTCTGTTGCATCTGGAGAGCAGGTTTCCAATTTTTCGGAATTTTTTAGATATACTGCAGAATTGTATGTTAATGTATATCCCTGGTATTATATATGCCTTCCAGTATCCATAAATTGTTGGCACACGGCAGTGATATATAATAATGAAGAACTTTGGTGCCATTCGTATAGGTAAACTCTCGGAAGAGGCAGCGGAAGCTCGCAATAAAGATTTTCGGAAATATACAGAGAGATGTTATTCAAGAATGAGAAGTAGAACGTCGACTAATGAGGATATTTTACACAATCTTCTTTCGTCTTCTGACCCAAAGATCGAAAGGTGAAACAAAATATATAATATTTAGAGAGATTGCATAATTAGAGACCTACTAAATGTATTGTTGTTAGGTATTATGTAATTATGGGTATCATTACGTGCTTTTACTTATTAATCCATATCAAATTTAACTTAAAAGCACTTACGAAAAAAAATATAAAGGTTTTTATTCTATGTATTTATTAATTTTTTTCGATCCATTTATTTGGCTGAGTTGCAACTTTATGCACATGTTCATAGCATCAAATGATAGTAGACTAGACAAGGTATAAGGAAAATAAAGTTTCAAAGCGGGACCTCGCGGTACTTAGCAGGAATTTAATTTAATGTGACCCGCTCCATACAAAAAAATCACAAAACACATTTTTCTGACCAAACTATAAAGTTTTTGTAATCTTTGCCCAAAACAATTATTATTGAGATTAACGAGCTCTATCTATCTACATAAAAAAAATTATAAAAAAACAAAGTTGGTCCCTAAGTCACTAAAATCATAGAATCGACCCACTGTGCGGCAGGCGCCGCGGAAGTGTCGCTCGGGTATTTAAACACTTCCCCGTACAGCCAGCCACTGGGCTGTCAATCACTACTCACGTACGCTTGAGAGCGTTCTTCTAAACCAATGTCATAATGAAATGGCTTTGCGTTAACCACAAAAATACAATAAAGCCAACAAAGCTATCTGAAAAGGGTTTTTTTTTTTTTTTGTCAGGAGGAAATCGCCGGACTTCCGCCCTCCACTGGGGATAGAGGGCGGAGCATGTCAGAGTCGAACTGACTAAAACCTCCTGTCGCTCAACAACCAACGTCCAAACCTCGCATGAGGCAGAACTCATGAAGAGGCAAAGGGGGGAAAGTGAAGCGTTTAGTGCGGAGCACATCTCTCCCATCACCCTCCCCCTCGGGACGCCGGACCGGCGGTCGTCGGCGCCACGACCACCAGCCCTCTCGGTCGGCAGGCTATCCGAAGCCCGCCTAGATGGCGCCGATCTGAAAAGGGTGCACAAGCTTATATCGTCTTTTCGCTTTAAAAGTGTACAATTTCCAAAAAATATTCGAAATTGAGTTAATATGCGGAATCATTTAGTATCACCGGTATTTTTCTCATAAATACTGTCAAAAGCGTAGTTTAGTTTTAGTTTTTTTTTTTAGTTTTCCTATATTTTGACTACTATTAACAAAATTAATACATAATTTTATCTTACTTTAAAATACAGATAATGTAATTGGTAAAAGATAAAAAATAAATGTTGCAAAGATGATTAATATTAAAAAAATTACAATACATATGTTAAACCTTTAAAATACTCTCCTGCAAAATTAGTAAATTTTGAGATTATACAGTTTTAATCCGAGAAGACGATATGTGGAAGTATAAAACAATAAATCTTTCAAATTTCGAATTGGTTTGATGATTTTGGGAAAGCAAAAATCACAATTCAGCTTATGTGGTATATGCTGGTATTTGTTATGAAAATAAAAATTGGTTTCGTTATAATCACATATTAACAGTCTTGCTCGCTCACGCATCTTCGATTGTTTGAGATCTTTAAAATGGAAATAAATAAGGTCAAACATTTTCGAATTAAATTCTTGTATGTTATTCATTGTCACCTTATCACTATATACATTCCAATCTTTGCATGTAAGTACAATCCTCTTAATTTAAATTGATAATTCTCTCATTCTTTAATCACCAAATTGTTTTTATTGCTAACTCTTAAAGATTAGATTAACATAACATTTTCTTTAAATTAATGAGCGGATGTATTCGAATAACAATTATTAAACAGCACACTAAATTAGAAATAAATTAAGTTCTGCCATTAAAGACGCGTCAAACAAAATTTCGGAGTTGTTTACATTCCAATAAGAATAACCATTTGCGTAAGTTTACACACGTTTACAACGCTGAATTTATTATAGTACTCTCAGAGGTGACGGAACTATTGAAGGTTATAAAATATAATATATTTTTTATCATAATTGTCATCCACAAATGAGGCCGTCAGCGCAAAAGTGGCCTAAGCTTACTATAGTCGGCGGGGACGCCGCCATGGGAGCTGGAGGCGGAGTCGCTCGCTGCCGACTATCGGTGGCGCAGCGAGCTTCGTGCTCGGGGCGTGGCGCGTCTCCCCGAAAGTGAGCTGCGGGCGCGGAAGGCCCATTCTCGGCGGTCCGTGCTCGAGTCGTGGTCGAGGCGATTGGCCAACCCCACGTGGGGGCTACGGACCGTCGAGGCGGTTTACCCGGCCTTTGATGACTGGGTGAATCGTGGCGAAGGACGTCTCACCTTTCGTCTGGTGCAGGTGCTGACCGGGCACGGATGCTTCGGGAAGTACCTGCGCCGGATAGGGGCTGAGCCGACGACGAGGTGTCACCATTGTGGACACGACCTGGACACGGCGGAGCATACGCTCGCTGTCTGCCCCGCTTGGGAGGTGCAGCGCCGTGTCCTGGTCGCAAAGATAGGACCTGACTTGTCGCTGCCTGGCGTCGTGGCGTCGATGCTTGGCGGCGATGAGTCATGGAAGGCTATGCTCGACTTCTGCGAGTGCACCATCTCGCAGAAGGAGGCGGCGGGGCGAGTGAGGGAAAGCTCTCCTCACTACGCAGAAACCCGCCGCCGCCGAGCAGGGGGTCGGGACCGGGGTCGTATCCGTGACCTGGCCCCCTAAGAGCTAGGGGTCCCACCCGTTTTGTGCGGGGAGGGACCCAGACGTGGGGTGGCGTGCTCTGCACGCTCACCCGCAATAGGAAGCCGGGTGATGGTAGACCGCGTTCCCCCGACCGCTCTGGGGGAAGGTGTAACGCGGCGCCATCAAAGCGGGCTCTCGGCCCGCTGAACGAGGGAACCGGTGGTCGTGTCGCTGGCGGCCACCGGTCCGGCGTCCGTGGGACGGTGGGATGGATGTAATGTGCTCTGCGTCAACCCTGTCCCGCCGTTTCAATAGCCCCGACTGGGCTCCGGCCCGGTCCGAGGTAGGGCGCCGGTTGTGAGCGGCAGGAGTTTTTAGTGAGGTTCAACTCCCACATATCCCACCTGCCGCGCGGGTGGGGATCCGGCGATTTTCTCCTGTGGAAAAAAAAAAAAAAAAAGCTTACTATAGTCAGTATGGAGGCAATAAGGTTTGAATTTGAATTTGAGTAGGCAAAAAAAATACGCGCAAAAATAATGTTTACAAAGCTATCTGTTATCTATGTGTGAAACTATGGATAGGCCGGTTTTGCATCAACATTTATTATATTTTAAATAAATTCCAATATAAGTCATATAAGCTTGAATATAAAAAACTGTGGGCTAGGCCACTTTTGCGCTGATGGCTTCAAATATAGTTTGCATTCGTGGTCCAAGGTTAAGGCTATCACACTGCAGCAATAATACCTAGTCAGGTCATAAATTCTGTCACATGTTTAATGTAAAATAATTGAAACAAGTTTATTCATTATGTAACCATTCATATACCAAAATGAACTTAACAAAACATAGATTCTTATGACACTAAAGTTTATTCAAAATGACCTCCGTGATTTTGAATAAAGGCCTTCAATCTGCGCGGCCAGTCGTCTATCGCACCACGAACGAGGTCCATGTCAATATCGGCGGCTGCCTTAATCAAGGATGTCTTGAGTGACTCCAAATTGGGATGAGGCTTTGAGCACGCCTTTTCCTCCAAGTGTTGCCATATCTTGTAATCTAACGGATTCAAATCTGGACTGGAGGAGTGCCAGTCTTCGTGCCGGATGAAGTCGATTTCAGGCGCCGCCAGCCAGTCTTGTGTGCTCTTCGCTCTATGAGCTGGCGCCGAATCTTGTTGGAATACCCAGTGCCTGTTATTGAACATGGTATGAGAAACAGGTTCCACAAGGTTCGTCAGGACTGTATTTTGATACACAACTGCATTCATTTTTACACCTTTCTCACAAAAATGTACCTCTGTTAAGCCCCAATAAGAAACTCCCAACCATACCATGAGCGAGGATGGAAGATGACCTCGTTGGACACGCGGAATACGGTTGCTCGCTTCTTCACTACTGTGTGCGTACACCTTATCATTTTGTTTGTTGTAGCTCTCTTCTACGGTAAAAATTTTTTCATCCGAAAAAAGAATTTCCCGATATTTTTTTCCTGCGTACCGCTTCAACAAAGCGCGGCATCTCTTCAGTCTCAGGTCCATTAGAAGAGCATTCAAACGATGTGCTGTTTTTCTTCGATATGCCCGAAGCCCTAAGTCTTCATTTAACACCCTTTTCACCGTGGTTCTGCTTAACCCCATTTGAAGGGCCAACAGTTTCTGCTTACGTTTGGGATTTTTTTGAATTCGCGCCTTCACAGCTTGTATCACGCTGGAGTCCTAACAGACCGAGGGCGACCACTTATTGACCTGTCATCTACACTAGAGTCTTCATTGTATCGTTTGATGGTACGATAAACGAATCTTTTGGTTATATTCAAATTTTTCAGTATGTTAAAAATTTGAATTGGCGCGTAACCGCAACGATGCAACGCAATAACTGCAACACGGTCTTCTTTAAGCGTCCACTCCATATTTAAAAATGAGTAAAATTCTAAAAGTATACATTTTTATTTTCATGAACAGTTCGAAATTCCAATTCAATAAACTTTTTTGTGGCCAGCATTCTAAAACAAAAGTTTTTACTGTGTGACAATGCTTATGACCTGGCTAGTTATATCTTTGACTCCAAAAGGGTTTCGGATCTTCGGAGATCATAGTGAATGTGAATCGAACCATATTAAGGGTAGATATCGAACCTCGAGGGGTTATTCTGAATTCACCGAACTATTAGGGGAGCTCACGGGGCTCAAACCGGGAGTGTTGCTATCACTGGCCTTAGCAAGAGACGTGCTTCGCAGAATCTAACACCGGATCGGAAACGCGACCCACTGAGAAGATCCGGCGAGAAGCTCAGTGGGCTGTGTCTATGGGTTAATTTACTGGTCGAGCCCTTCGTCGCAAGGGACTGACGGGTTCGGTGAGGACGGTGACCGGTGCTTGAGGTACCTAAAAGCACCGTTAATGGATCGGGAGGATCCGTAATGACGTGTTTAGGGCGACGTCGACTGTTTACCATTCGGTCCACCGGATCGGGTATGAAATTTCATACGAACTGAGATATTATATCAAAATTATTCAAGAATGGAAATTACAGAGCGTGTACAGATGTAAGTATAGACGATAACGAAACAGTGTTCCTGAGTTTCAAGTTTCTGAATAGGTTTTAGCCTTTTTTTTTATCACAATGGGCCCTGATACTAGTTCACGTCTTAATTGTACTTAAATTATTGATGGGATTGGCGATTGTTGCGTTTGGATCGCATGTTGTGTTATAAGTTAATCTGAGAGAAAATCCAAAAAGTATTATTACATACATTTGACTACTTTCTAAATGCCCAGTCATTGAGAATTTGAAAGCTTAGATTTTAATATAAAATTATTCGCATGAATCTCGTTCTTACCATCGCACCGTCCGCCACCGGAGTAGAATTCGTCCATACTATTTGGAGCTATTGTTTTAGAGTGGCTTTGGAATGAGCTCTCCTCCACGGTGTTTCCCGAGCGCTATGACATGTTCTTCAAACGAGGCTTGTGGAGAGTATTAAGCGGTAGGCTGCGGGTTGTCTCTGCCCCTGGCATTGCTGAAGTCCATGGGCGACGATAACCACTCTCCATCAGGTGGACCGTATGCTCGTCTGCCCACAAGGGCAATATTTTTTTTTTACGTTTTTTGGGCTCGATCATATTCAAAACTTAGTTATCTGGTAATTTATAAATTTCAAAGGTACCAAAGGTCCAGTTGCGTTTGTCAGTGACGATTGGGAGATCAGTAATCAAAACCAGCCTTTTGTATTATAAGTTTACGCATAAGAATTATCGTACGCTACTAAGAAAAATTCAAACTTTCTACTGGTGGTAGGAACTCTTATGAGTTCGCGCGGGTGGGTACCACCACCCTCCCTATTTCTACCGTGAAGCAGTAATGCGTTTCGGTTTGAAGGGTGGGGCAGCCGTTGTAACTATACTTGTGACCTTAGAACTTATATCTCAAGGTGGGTGGCGCATTTACGTTGTAGATGTCTATGGGCTCCAGTAACCACATAACACCAGGTGGGCTGTGAGCTCGTCCACCCATTTAAGCAATAAAAAATAAAAAACTAAACTAATTGACAAAACGGAGGCATATGCCTCACCAACGATGCGCCATAGAGGTATTAAATAAAAAAGAATCTTGTATTCGTTTACGTAATCAGGTGAGTGAACCTTATGTTAGTTGCGTTTACGTGCATTCCTATACGTCGCGTCGTAGTCGCTTCGAGTGCGAAACGAATTGTTGACTGCCCTAACTGTATATTGATATGACGTGTAGTAGATTTTTGATTGACGAATCCGAAACGACTTCGCCTTATTTAAATATTAACTTAGTGTAGATCTTGATAGTTATACGAATGATGATAATATAAACATTATAAACTGAATTCTGAAGTCGTCGTGGCCTAAAGGATAAGACGTCCGGTGCATTCGTGTTGAGCGATGCACCGGTGTTCGAATCCCAGGCGGGTACCAATTTTTGTAAAGAAATATGTACTAAACAAATGTTCACGATTGACTTCCGCTGTGAAGGAATAACATCGTGTAATAAAAATCAAACCCCCAAAATTATAATTAGCGTAATTACTGGTGGTAGGGACATCTTGTGAGTCCGCGCGGGTAGGTACTACTACCCTGCCTATTTTTGCCGTGAATCAGCAATGCGTTTCGGTTTGAAGGGTGGGACAGCCGTTGTAACTATACTTGAGACCTTAGAACTTAAATCTCAAGGTGGGTGGCACATTTACGTCGTAGATGCCTATGTCTATGGCTCCTGTAACCACTTAACACCAGGTGGGCTGTGAGAACGTCCACCCGTCTAAGCAATAAAAAACATTTTTGTCCCATCTATATTTTTTATTTAAATATAAATTTAATTAGAATGGTACAGACTACAGACGCGTTTAGTGAAGTCATTATGTCTTGCCAAGGTACTGCTATCATCATCGATGAACGATAGCAACTGCTCACCATTAGGTAAGCGGTACGCCCGTCTATGTATAAAGACAAAACAAAAAGATTCCACATATATTTTCTCTGAGTCTAATGAAATAATAACCTGCTCCAATGTGTGAGCCATATTTCAATCGTTACGTACATACACAATCAATAATGCTAATATCACATTTTAGTTTTCATAGTGATTCAGTTTCCATTCTCTCGACCTTGAAAAATGCAAGTTTATATCCACTGCAATGTCGTCATTGGATTCATTCCGTGTTTGTTTTTGCGGTATAACATTTTTAAATACCTGTTCGCTTTGTTGTCCTCATTTAAAATTTATGACCATATTTTTTATTCGTTGACAATAAAAATAAACACTTTCAATGAATTTAGATACAGTTAGACACGAGAAAGGTAATGTGATTTTTGTTTGGTTAAGTGTGTATACAAATTCTCGTAGTGTAACTTATGAAGCACACTAGTACCACACCACATTTTCAAGTTTATTTACAACCGACTTCAAAAAAAGAAAACTTTTCTTAGGAAAACCGCTTTTTTTTGCCAGTTGATACTTCTGCGGCGAGTAGCCATTATACAACGCAAGATATTTGACAGATGCCTGAATCTCGCTTACGACATTTTCAAGACAAGCTCGCATATATACAAGTTCCGAACAACAACATTCGGGCCGTCGGTCTACCGAGCAATATCACCCGCTCGGTGGAAGATTTTCCTTTCGTCGTTTAAGCCTTCCCACACTTCTTTGTCTCATTTACCTCCTACCTACTACTTATGTGACTACCTACCACCAGGTGGGTTGGTACTAAGTCGTAATGTCAATTTTTATCAGTATGAAACGCTATGTCATGCAGGTATAGTGATTAAGATGCAAGTCCATTACTCGTTGTCGCTTCGCATTCCAGGCCATTGTTACGCACGTGCTCAACTCACGAAGCGGTGTTAAGGCTATTTGTAATTTTATTCAGCTCTGTAGTGATTTAGTGAAAACGCTTTGGTATAATATCATGTATCGAGAAAGTTGTACAATAAATTCTGTTATTGAGGCGTTTTGTGTATTGAAATAGTTTTGGCGGGTTTTCGGTCTAGTTAAAAGAAAGTACATTAAGAGAAAGTGAAAAAAAGAGGATAGATGCTCTCGAAATGTGGTGCTGGAGAATAATGCTACAAATATTGTGGACAGAGTCAGTCAATTCTACCGGAACTTGGCATTAAGCAACGACTATCCTCCATAGTTCAGGGTCGCATTCTCAGTTTCTTCAGTGACGACTCAGTTGAGCGCCTTGTGGTGCAGGGCATGATAGAGGGTACAAGACCGTACGGCAGATCATCTTTACGATGGACCGACCAAATAAAAGCAGCTCTAACACACAAGAAGGGCACGCGGTACGCGAGGAATGGCGACGTCTGGTGAAGTGCACCACCACCCGAAGCTGTGGCCACGACCACTCTGCCAAGAGTGCATACGACTGAGAAGAAGAAGAAAAGAAAGTAAGCGAGTTACTTTATAAGTACCAACAATATTTACTTTGATTAAATAGTATTGTATTTGGTACTGTGTTTAAAACTCTTTGTTTCATATAAAAATCATATAAGATTATTAAACGAATTATAACGAATAAGATTAATAAAAAAGGAGAGGGTATTTGCATAAAAACCGAACATGTCTGTGGGTTCGACCTAAAATAATAAAGCAATAATTTAAAAATATTACCATACTTGAGAAAAGTAATTTCCATTTCTAACTGTAAATTGTCACTATTCTGTGGAAGGTGTGATCACTTTCACTCCTGGTAGACCTTGTACGGTCTTCTTGCCTCGGGAATTTATTTTATTATTCGCACGCATTAATTAAAATTTAATACTGAATCGAACCGCTTTTAAAAACTTGTTTGGTAGAATAATAAGACTGAATGGAACTTTATCACGTGTGACGTCATTTGAGGCCAATGTTAACGGCAAGCTAACTATAGAATATTTACATTATCTCTATATATAAAAATGAATTGCTGTTCGTTAGTCTCGCTAAAACTCCAGAACGGCTGGATCGATATGGCTAATTTTGGTCTTGAATTATTCGTGGAAGTCCAGGGAAGGTTTAAAAGGTGAGAAAATATAAAAAAAGCTCGGAATTATATAAAAACAAACAATTTTGTTTTTCCTTTGATGTGTCCCCTTGATCTGTCTTTTATTTATCGATTGAGGCACTACGAAATCTGCCGGGTCAGCTAGTAATATCATATTTATATTCTATATGACGGAGTATGGACGTCCGTAATGTCTGTAAAAAGTGTGAACGTCAGCACCGCCGACGTCGCGGTCATTACTTTCTTGACGAATGACTCATGTTTGGGTTTCCGAAACAAAACTTCACGAGAACTTCGTATATTGCACGAGAAGCATAACAACGTTACAGAGATATCCGTACAGTACAACGGCTCGGACACGAATCAATCAGTGCTAGACAGCACGGCCGTATTTATGGGGCTTCGCACCCGTGAGCGTGTTGACACGTTTTTCAAACACGTGAGCGGGTTTACACGTTTTTCAAACACGTTTTAAAGTATTGAAATTACAATAAAAGGAACTGTTTAACATCAATTTCTTATCACAGAGTAATTAGTTGATGATCAGTAGGTAAATAGTCATATTTCCGCCGACACGGCCATACTGACAGGCGGTGCGCGCTCTGCACCAGCCGCCCATGTATGGTGTATCACCAGAGAGTTCTTGGAGTCCATCTGAAACAATGGAATGTCTGTTTCTGAGATTGGTATCTGTGTACCTTTTTATGTTACTTTGAAAGTAACTTATTTTGTGTAGTTTTATATTGTGACGTACACTGTGGTACTTATGTAGTGAACGTACACTGTGGTACTATGTAGTGGACGTACACTGTGGTACTTATGTAGTGGACGCACACTGTGGTACTTATGTAGTGGACGCACACTGTGGTACTTCTGTAGTGGACGTACACTGTGGTACTTATATAGTGGACGTACACTGTGGTACTTATATAGTGGACGTACACTGTGGTACTTATGTAGTGGACGTACACTGTAGTACTTATGTAGTGGACGTACACTGTGGTACTTATGTATTGGACGTACACTGTGGTACTTATGTAGTGGACGTACACTGTGGTACTTATGCAGTGGGCGTACACTGTGGTACTTATGCAGTGGGCGTACGCTGTGGTACTTATGTAGTGGGCGTACACTGTGGTACTTATGTAGTGGGCGTACACTGTGGTACTCATGTGGTGGCGTACACTGTGGTACTCATGTGGTGGCGTACACTGTGGTACTCATGTGGTGGCGTACACTGTGGTACTCATGTGGTGGCGTACACTGTGGTACTCATGTGGTGGCGTAATTTTATTAATCAAAAATAAAAACTTATCCTTTTGCCGATTGTTGATTTTGTTGTTCGACCATCCTGGTTTGTGAAGTAGATGGTAGAGGTTCATCGGCTGATGCTGGTGGGTAGTCTTCTTCCGCCGATACGGTTATCTGGTCTCCAGGTTGTTGCTCAGCGGAGGCGGCATGTGATCCCACTTGGGCGGTGCGCGCTCTGCACCAGCCTCGTTGATTCTCGTAGGTTTTCTTTGATTCCCATTGATCTGCAGGAATAAAAAGTTTCTCTGAGTAGCGCATCTGTTATACTTGCGTTACTTGTAACTATGTAAGTTTGAGACTATTAATGCGATTTTATTGTAGGGTTCTCGGAGGTTTTCGTAGATTTCTCGGAGGTTCTCGTAGATTTCTCGGAGGTTCTCGTAGATTTATTGAAGGTGGGATAAGAATGTGTAAGGTGTTGTTCGTTGTGTAAGGATATCATGGTCTTCAGATGAATTTTGTGGTGAAATTTTAGTAATCAAAAATAAAAACTTATCTTTTGTATTCATTGATCAGTTGATTGTTGATTCCGTCGCTCGACCATGCTGGTTTGTGAAGCAGACGGTACAGGCTTATCGGCTGATGCTGGAGGGTAGTCATTATCCGCCGATACGGTTATCTGGTCACCAGGTTGTTGCTGAGCGGAGGCGGCGTGTGATCCCACTTCTGATGACGGAGTATGGACGTCCGTAATGTTTGTAAAAAGTGTGAACGTCAGCACCGCCGACGTCGCGGTCATTACTTTCTTGACGAATGACTCATGTTTGGGTTTCCGAAACAAAACTTCACGAGAACTTCGTATATTGCACGAGAAGCATAACAACGTTACAGAGATATCCGTACAGTACAACGGCTCGGACACGAATCAATCAGTGCTTTTTTTTTTTTTTCCTTTTTTTTTTTCCTACCTATGCTGATAGCCTTGAGAGGCTATTTCAGCTTCGCCCTAACGTTAGTAGGTGAGCTCGCGGGGCTCAACCGGAGAGTTGCTAACACTGACCCTAGCAAGAGCAGTGCTTCGCAGAATCTACCACCGGATCGGAAACGCGACCCACTGAGAAGATCCGGCGAGAAACTCAGTGGGCTGTGTCTATGGGTTAGTTCACTCGTCGAACCCTTCGTCGCAAGCGACGGGTTCGACGAGGACGGTGACCGGTGCTTGTGGTGCCTAAAAGCACCGTTAATGGATCAGGAGGATCCGTAATGACGTGCTTTGGGCGACGTCGACGGTTTACCATTCGGTCTACTGGGTCGGGTATGTAATTTCCAGCGGCTACGATGAGAGGGTTCTCATGTCGTGCCGCCTTCTCAAAATGGCGCAGCGATGCCGACTGTAGATACTTACTAAGGGAGTCGAGCTCCAGGTCGTCGTGGAGATCCACATTCCTAAGGAACCAAGGCGCTCCGACGGCTATCCTGCAGAATCGTGATTGAATAACCTGAAGGGATTTCAAGTTGGTGCGGGCTGCGTGAGCGAACACTACGCTTGCATACGTCATGACGGGGCGTATACAAGTTTTGTAGAGAGTTACCTTATTACGGAGGGACAGTTTGCTTCGACTACAAAGCATTGGATAGAGTCGTCCTAGAATAAACGCGGCGCGGTCGCGTACCGTTTTTATATGGGGACGGAATGTCATCCCTCTGTCGAGGGTGACGCCTAGATATTTGACCTTCGAGACCCACGGAATGGGCTGGCCAAAGAGAGTGATGGGACTAACGGCGGAGGTGTTTGCGCGCCTACTACGGAGTGGGATGCTCGAAGTGATGTTCGGAGGGCGACCCCTTTTGAAGAGCACCGCTGCGCTTTTCGTGGGGTTGATGTCTATTCGCCACTTCCGGAACCACTGTCCCAGGGTTGCTACTGCGATCTGGAGTCGCCGATGAAGCAGCGACATCTTCCTACACGAGTAGTAGATAGCCGTGTCATCGGCGAAGAGCGCTAGATGGGTCTCCGGAGACCGGGGTATATCATTGATATACAAACTAAATAATAACGGGGAGAGCGCGGAGCCTTGCGGGACTCCGGCGGTCAGTTGACGGGGCAATCAGTGCTAGACAGCACGGCCGTATTTATGGGGCTTCGCACCCGTGAGCGTGTTGACACGTTTTAAACACGTGAGCGTGTTTACACGTTTTTCAAACACGTGAGCGGGTTTACACGTTTTTCAAACACGTTTTAAAGTATTGAAATTACAATAAAAGGAACTGTTTAACATCAATTTCTTATCACAGAGTAATTAGTTGATGATCAGTAGGTAAATAGTCATATTTCCGCCGACATATATAAGTCAATATAAGCCAATTATTAATATGTGATATCTTAATTAATGCACATGTTTATTTTGTGATTTAGAATAAAAATCGTATATTTATAAAGATATCATCATCATCATCATCATCAGCCTATTGGTGTCCACCATATTTATCAAATATATTTTATTCAATGAACAAAGTTACAAAAACAATAGAATAATTATATTCATAAATCTTAGCCTCCTACTAGTGTTTCTTGTCTCTTTGAAATCGGTGTCTCATTTTTTCCCTCCACATCTCGACACAATGGCGTTCATTACCAGCGACCGGAGAGCAATAAAAAGGTTGGTTAAATTGAATGGAACGCATCAATGAGTCATACATACTACGTGACATTAGCGCAGACGTCTTGCAAAGCTTACGAATTAGGTCGACTGCAATTGATACCTTTTCACCGAATAATTTATGTATGTCTCCTGCTATAGATCTTCTACCGTATATAGTAATTTAGAAACAAAAAGGTATCTGAAGAATTTTATGATTCCTTCTTTGCCAAAAACATTAACATGACAAAAATAATTAATATATTACTTATAATATTATAAAGCTGAAGAGTTTGTTTGTTTGAACGCGCTAATCTCAGGAACTACTGGTCCGATTTGAAAAATTCTTTCAGTGTTAGATAGCCCATTTATCGAGGAAGGCTATAAGGCTATATAACACCAATACAAGCGGAGCACCAATAAATAATGTTTCAAAATCGGGGTTATTTTTACCTTTTGAGAGCTTCCGCTGCGTACGCTGCAGAAACGGTTAAAGTTTCGCTAAAATAATGTATGACTGAATTGTTCCCATTTAAAAGAGCTAAAAAAAGTCCGCGACAGCGTGTTAAGGTTGGCTCGCTATAACGTTTTTTATGCTAACCAAATTTGTTCTAAAATAAAGCATTATTTGAGAACTATCCACGCGGAAGAAGTCGCGGGCAAAAGCTAGTAATTAATATAACGTGATGGTTTGACAGTAATTTATAACCTAAAAACAGGAGGTTGTACCTGTTGGGGTTTTGTCTTTATATTTTGTACATCCTTAACTGTAACAGAATTTTAATATGATATTGTCGGTAAATTGATATTTATTCGAAAATAAATTCTACTACGACCCCCAAATGAAATGTTTGCGTCCAAAATAATCAGACCTCGTCTCTACGTCTAACGTTGTTGATGCCTTAATACCATTAAGGAGCCGGACGCGTGCTGACGCATTTCATTTTCTCTAATTGAATTGACTGATTATGGCGCACGCCGTCTAACAGTTTAATGTCGCTCGCTCTGTTTCAATTTCATCTGTTAAGTCGCACTTTCATAAGAACCCTTCGACGGACTTGTTTTTGTTTGAAAGCCTATCAAATTAACGTTGAACCCAATTCTATAGCGACATTGTCGGGTGAAAATTCGCATTATCGCGCTATCAACTAAGACGAAATAGAATGCTAAAAACGTTATAAGTAACATGGCTTTACTATGCCCCAAGCGAAAAATAAAATAAGTTTAATAGACCTAGTATAAGTTTACTAGTGGTAGGACCTCTTGTGAGTCCGCACGGGTAGGTACCACCACCCCGCTTATTTCTGCCGTGAAGCAGTAATGCGCTTCGGTTGGAAGGGTGGGGCAGCCGTTGTAACTATACTTGAGACCTTAGAACTTATATCTCAAGGTGGGTGGCGCATTTACATTGTAGATGTCTATGGGCTCCAGTAACCACTTAACACCAGATGGGCTGTGAGCTCGTCCACACATCTAAGCAACAAATAAATAAAAAATAGTATGAGTTTATTTGTAAATTGTTTTATAATTTTTCTGGACTGCTTATCCCCACCAGTATTGCTTTTAATGATTTTACCACATCGCTGAGCTTCTGAATGTTCTAAGTGGTTAGTGTTAAAATATAAAAAAAAAACAACAACAATGTATTCAAGCTTCGTAACAAAACCGCATATTACATTCTTGGAGTCGTATTGGATTGCATCGAAATCCAGACCGCATTAGTGTCAGACCGCAGATCTGCGATTGTTGCACCGTTAACATGCTCATTCCGGAGGTGTCCCGAACTAACTGTGAACGCGTTTGACGATTCTGTTGCGTGAATCAAAATATAAACGTAATCGTGCTTGTATTATAAATTGGGCTTTTGGTACAACGGTTTTATGCGTTATATGTTATTGGGCACGTGAAACTTTGTAATGTGTTTAAATTTAATTGGGCTAAAGTCGACATTGGGCCGATTGTGGAAGTTTGAGCGCTTGGCAATAACGCTGTTTGTTGTTTATAGACTCCAACTTCAATTAACAGTACAATGATTAAATACCAATTTTAGGACTCATGTATATTACGTTAATGTCACTAAAATTGCTTTTCGCGTACACATTTTACTGGTGGTAGGACCCATTGTGAGTCCGCACGGGTTAATTTTAAGGAGGAACATCAGTACGAGCACATGCCGGAGCATTTATAAAATCATGAAGTCCTAAAGGATAAGACGTCCAGTGCATTCGTGTTGAGCGATGCACCGGTGTTCGAATATCGCAGGCGGGTACCAATTTTTGCAATGAAATACGTACTCAACAAATGTTCACGATTGACTTCCACGGTGAAGGAATAACATCGTGCAGTAAAAATCAAACCCGCAAAATTATATTATAATTTGCGTAATTACTGGTGGTAGGACCTCTAGTGAATCCGCACGGGTAGGTACCACCACCCTGCCTATTTCTACCGTGAAGCAGTAATGCGTTTCGGTTTGAAGGGTGGGGCAGCCGTTGTAACTATACTAAGACCTTAGGACTTATATCTCAAGGTGGATGGCGAATTTACGTCGCAGATGTCTATGGGCCCCAGTAACCACTTAACACCAGGTGGGCTGTGAGCTCGTCCACCCATCGGAGCAATAATTAAAAAAACATTCATATTTGATAATGATAATTGGGATGATGATATTTTTCGTTGGGGTATACGATTTCGAGATTTGCGGTTTTTTGGGGGATTTTTTTTTATATCATTCATGACTGAAATTCTAACTCCTGTTTGATAGCATTGAAAGAAAAATAAGATGCATTTTAGACGACAGAAACACTTTAAAACATTTTTCTATCAGCATCGACATTCTTCTGTTATCACTTGTCTAGAAAATAAACAGCAAAACTAATAAAGTGATATGTGCAATGTAGACAATATTAATAGTTACGATTTGTTAGATTTGACCTAACAGAGGTCGCAGAATGTGAGTCACCGTCATCGGAAACAAGTTGGAACAAGGTCATCGTGAAAGAATGTTGAAAATGTTAACAGAGGTGCAGGAACAGCCAAAAATATGAAAGTTTGAGTAATTTTGAATTTTTATCTTCTGTCTCGTTCTAGTTCTAATGTAACACAATAATTGAATAATAGTTTTTTTAATAGGCTTACTATGTGATTATTGAGCAGTGACATAAAATTCCTAATAATAATAGGGCTCTTGATTTGTAAGGTGATCGTTAAGCTAAGTATATTATTATTATTTTAAATCTTGGGCACGCATATACTCACCAAACTCCACGACGAAGGGGTGTGTTAGTATTACTAAGTGAAGCTTAAGTTATCGTTTATTTTAATTCATATTTGATGAACTGGCGATCTAGACACAGTGGCGTCGTGAAAATACAATATTATTATCGCGATTGTTGTATGTTTCCTTTTCAGGAATCCATAGGTTTTATCCTATTAATAAATTATTGTGAACGCCTTCAATAGCTCCTGTATGTTATGCCAATTTTCAATGGAAAGCTCATTTACCTGTCTCTCATATTACACCGGTCGTCTTATCTTTTAGCTCACTAAGACTCAGTTCTCTGCAAAACTCCCTAAATTAATTTTAAAAGTCAAAGATTAGGAATATAGGCGTCCAAATATTAAGTCCAAACATGCGGCCCGCTCCGGCTCCGCTCGGGTCTTTAACAAAGATTTCCACGATATTTTATTACGAACATTTATTGCGGCATAACGATTATAGTTAGACATATGCTGTCTAATGTGTTCTGCAAAGTCGTAGTACATTATTTTATTCTATCATCAATAGTTTTCGCACGGCACGCGATGTAAAGAATATTTTACGTAATTTTTTTACACCTTGGGTTACATTATTGGAGTTTTAGTAAGGATCCCTAGTTTTTTTCAAAAAAGATTATAGCCTATGTCACTCGGGAACAGTGTAGCTTCCACACAGAGAAAGATTTTTTCTAATCGCTTCAGTAGTTTCGGAGCCTATTCAATACAAACAAACAAACAAATCTTTCCTCTTTATAATGTTAATATTATATTACATTGCTTAATTTTGTTTCATTAAATGACTCCCCTATTCTGAGTTTTCTTTCATAAGCGTTTGTCTGAAAGAGATTGTAGTTAGCCACAGAACAGCCCATTGTACGAAATAGTGTTCAAAAAAAAAAACATCCGCTGGATAATTGTTGGTATTTGTAACATCTGTTTTATGATGACACGTACATATGTACAATGTAGTGACAAAAAAAAACTATCTACGAGTATAAACGAGTTATGTAAACTGAATATTATGGACTTCGGACATTGACCTCGATAACGCGATTTCCAGACTACGGGACGCCGCGATTTTGATATAACGAGCGAATCATATTTTAGTTTTTTTTTTATTGCTTAGATGGGTGAACTAGCTCACAGCCCGCCTGGTGTTAAGTTGTTACTAACTAAACTATACAGAGACTTAAGAACTGATATCTCAAGGTGGGTGGCGCATTCAAGTCGTAGATGTCTATGGGCTCCAGTAACCACTTAACAGCAGGTGGGCTGTGAGCTAATCGATTTAAGCAATAAAAAAAAGAAATAAAAAATATATTTGTTTTTCAATTTCTTATACAGGTGAGCCAGATCAAGGGCTATCTGGTGTTAAATGGTTACCGGAGCTAATAGACAACAACAATGTAAATGCCGCGACCCACCATCACCATTATCATTCTCGTTCCATACTCCTCTATCATATACCGTTTTCACGCTCATTCCCCTCTTACAAATATCGTCTTTCACGCAATCCCTGCATTTATTCTTAGGTCTACTTCTTCCTCTAAAGCCTTCCACATTCATAGTTAAAACTCTCTTAAACAACTTCATTGTCATCGTCAATGCCGCCACCCATCGTGAAACATAAATTCTAATTCTCAGTTTTATAGTCAACGGCTGCCCCACCCTTCAAACCGGATCGCATTACTGTTTCGCGGCAGAAATAGGCAGGCCGGAGGTACCTACCCGTGTGGGTTCACAACACGCCATACCACCGGTAACAGCAGACGGCTTAGCGTGTCTAGATGATTAGTGTTATAAGACCAAGGAATCTTTCACAGAAGACAATGATTTTAAATCGTATAATATATTATTATATCAATTCTATTCGTTAGAAAATCTGACATAATATTATGGATTCAGCTCACGTGCAATAAATGTATAAGGTTATATTAGCGTCATGTATTATACTCGTCCCAGTGCGTATTGAGAAAAGATTTGCCTCGCCCTGCATCGCTTTCGGCGCCGTAAAAGTGATTGATGGGCTTATTGACTTTTATTTTAGACAGCCAAACATTTAAGGCGTCTTTACCATATATGTAGCTGTTCTTGGAACCTAACATTTATGCTTTATAATTTTTAAACACAGAATGCGTCAGATCTTGACGCGGTAAGACTTTTGAAGCTTAGCTATGAAGGCATTGTTAATATTTTTGATTGAAATGTTAGATGCAAAGTGTATAACTTTATTTTTATTTATTTTTATTGCTTATATGGTTGAACGAGCTCACAGCCCACCTGGTGTTAAGTGGTTACTGGAGCCCATAGTAATCCACAACGTAAATGCGCCATCCACCTTGAGAATAAGTTCTAAGGTCTCAAGTATAGTTACAACGGCTGCCCCGCCCCACCCTTCAAACCGAAATGCATGACTGCTTCACGGCAGAAATAAGCAGAGTGGTGGTACCCACCCGCGCGGACTCACAAGAGGTCCTACCACTAGTAATTTAGTTGTAGATAGATGGGAATTTAGTGTGAATTGTTTTTTTTTTGTTGTTACAGCGCCCAGCTATGTTCAACTTTATGAAAAAGTCCACCGTGCTGGCTGGAGGCGACAACGGTGGCTACGATGATCGCGACGGAGAGAAAGAACGAAGAAAGAAAGAGAAGAAGGAGAGGAAGGAACGAGAGAAGAGAGAGAGGATCGCAGCTGGCCTCGAAGAGCCTCTCCGACTTGAGGAGGTAGGTGGTTTGTTCAAATATTTCCTCAAAAAGTAAATATAGTTGTATGAACATATCGTCTTCTCGCATAAATATTGTATAATCTCAAAACTTACTAATTTTACAAGAGAGTGTTTTAAAGGTTTTACATGTCATATTTTTAATATTAATCATATTTGCAACATTTGTTTTTTATTTTTTACCAGTTACATAATTATCTGTCTTTTAAAGTAAGATAAAATTATGTATAAAATTTTTGTTAATAGTAAAAAAAAAACTAAAACTAAACTACGCTCTTTTGACAGTATTTATGAGAAAAATACTGGTGATACCAAATGTTCTCGCATATTAACTCAATTTGGAATATTTTAGGAAATTGTACACTTTAAATGCGAAAAGAAGATATGTATGATAGTAATCGACTGGTATCAGAATATTCCGCGAAATTCAATACAAATTTTCGGATTTTCTTCGGTTTTCTCGACTCGCAGACGAAATTAAAATTACTTTAACGGTTTAATCTCACGTAATAAACGCGAATTTTCATTATATGTATTTGTTCCGACGTTTGGAATACTTAACAGTATTTTGGGTCAAGCACAAAAAATGTGTTAGTAGATGATGATCGAGCTTTGCTCGGTTTTTGTTTTGATAACGCCATCTTGTTGTGTCTATAAAGTGGTTAGTTGCCCTCAATTAAGAAAAATAGTATTATTATTCGCCAATTTTCTGACATCAGACATTTTCTGAAAATAAATCGTAGCTAGATCGATTTATCGTCCCCGAAATCCCATGTATACAAAATTTTATGAAAATCGTAGGAGCCGTTTCCGAGATTCAGATTATATACATATATACAAGAATTGCTCGTTTAAAGTTATAATAAGATAAGATTCACTGATATTGTTCTAACTACCGCCTAATTATATAAATAAATTATTTCTTGACATTTGCGATTTGTTTTCATATAGAAATAAATAACAGGGACACGAATTCTGACAGATTCTTTAACTTGGACTTCATTTTCGTGATTAGAGGATGCCAGGTGTAAGATAAGCGCCAACCACCTTCAGTAATAAAGTAGGCGTGTTTTTTTTCTTCAATGTCCTCGCGCATCACCGTAAATCCCATTTCGCTAAAACAATATCTACCACATGATTGTACTTGGCACTTTTGACACAGGCTATTAATAATCTTGATAAACCGCTTTTCGCGAACACCAATTTGGCTCTCTTCAAATATTTATGAAAAAAAAATCGTGCCTACGAGTAATTGTTTTATAGTTTCTAATACAGTATTCATAAAAACTCACAAGGCTTAAGGGTTTTTTACCTCAATTTCGGTAGTCTTAGGGTTCTGAAGAAATATTCTAATATATCGAGCTCATATAATTACGTCTTATACTCATACCGAAATCATTTTGTACCAACATATTATTAGCACTGTACGATAGCTCAGTTATATTGAATTTTAAAGTTTTAAAGAATTACGTACTTACCGCCAACTGCTCAAAGATTTCACGACTGATTTTTTCAAAAGCTGCACAAACCGCGGCAACTCATAACGCTCAGTAGAATGCGCGGGTGTCGGGCAAGTTGGCGGGAAATTTCAAAATTTAAACCCCAAAATCGAACAAGCATTAAGCACTACAAGTATATTATTAATTTGGAAGGTAGGTGTATTCTACATATAAGTAATGGGTCAATATGAATTGGGATTAGCCTGATATGAAGTATGTTGTGAATAAATTAAGATTGTCGAACTTAAACGATATTTTCGTAGGCATTTTAACATAATACTAGAGGTCCCGCGGTAGTCGAAATTCGACTATAATTAATTGGAATTGTAAGTTTGTACACTATTATGATTGTATTTTATACTTCTATAATCACAAATTTCGCCAAGACTACACTATAAAAAATATTAACAAAGACAAACAATATTCTACTCTCAATTTGATAACAGACGTCAAGAACAAAAGTTTGACAAAAAATAGTATGCATGCATGTGTGCGTCAAATACATGGTATGTAGTGTGTGTAATGTTTTCTTTATTGATTTAATGTATCTTTTATGCATTATTTTAAAAAAATATTAGCATTGTGCACTTCTTCTCTATATTCTCTATAAGTGTGGAAAATTTCATACTCCTCCGTCCGCGCAATTTTCGTAAAAAGGGATACAAAGTTTTTGCTTCACGTATTAATATATAGATAATATGAGCACAGAACCCTTTTTATTTTTCGTACAATGACTTGCACCTGTCTCTTTTTTATTGTGATTTATTGTATACATTTTTTCTCGTGTTCAAATCTTCGTGGTCACGGGTAATATCTCCGCGGCTTTCGTATTACGACAGTTTGTTTTGCGTAATTAATTGAACGTACCAGAACCATTGAATCGGTATTGTTGTCCTCGATTTCTCAACTTTGTTTTACAACGTCGTATTCGAATAACATAAATAATAAAATTGGAAAATATTGCATATCTTTGCACTTCTAAGTTATTTATCTATGCAAATTTTAATGAATAGTAATTTTACGGACGAAATGCGTTTTTTTTTTGTTTTGTTTTCAAATTCTCATCTACGAATGCTTTACAGTTTTCGTATACATTAAAACAGTGTTGCTTTAAGAACTGTTTACTGGCGGTAGGGCCTCTTGTGAGTCCGCGCGGGTAGGTACCACCACCCTGCCTATTTCTGCCGTGAACCAGTAATGCGTTTCGGTTTGAAAGGTGGGACAACCGTTGTAACTATACTTGAGACCTTAGAACTTATAACTCAAGGTGGGTGGCGCATTTACGTCGTAGATGTCTATGGGCTCCAGTAACCACCTAAAACCAGGTGGGCTGTGAGCTCGTCCACACATCTAGGCAATAAAAAATAAATCCGAAAAATAATATCAAACGGCTCGGTGGCGTAATTAAAAATCCCAATTTATTACTAGACACATATCAATAACAGCTATCTGTAGCCGTTCTTTGAGTGTCAATTGAGCGGAATGTCGAAGGACAAGTCCAAAGTTCAAGATAATCATCATTATCTACGTGTCGGTTAACATAACACACTAACCTATTCCAATATCACAATGAATCATATACTTATCTCAATAGTGTGTTTCTGTGTCACTCATTATGTTTATTGCATTAAGACAGACTAATCTTATTGGTAAAACAGACATTTGTTCCCTTGTTGGTGAGTCAGGGCTTTGATGTGCAACTAAAAATTAATTAGTATTTTTGTTTGTTTTCGCGAGTAGTCCGTCTACTTAGTCGTCTACTTAGACACGGTTAGGGTAAATGAAATTTTAAATTTAGAAATCTTTTTTATAGACAAATCTCTATTTAGATAGATAGAATAGTAGTTGGCACATCAATCAAATGTCGACGAATCGAACCATAAATTATTCGTAACATCGTAAATATTATCTTATACCTTTAAACGAGCAATTCACTCAACTCAATCTCGGAAACGGCTCCAACGATTTTCATAAAATTTAGTATACAGGGGATTTCGGGGGCGATAAATCGATGGCGAATAATAATACTATTTTTACTGCTTTAAAGACACAACAAGATGGCGTTATAAAAAAAAAAAGCCGAGCAAAGCTCGGTCATCATCTAGTGACTTATTAGATGCACCGGACGTCTTATCCCTTAGGCCACGACGACTTCAAAAATAAAAAGTCTAATTAACAGTAAAACCTTGTACGTTACTGGTGGTAGGGCCTTTTTAGAGCCCCAAGGAGGATCAACATCTCACCCATTTCCTGCTATTAAACAGGAATTTTACGGGCTTGATTTTTATCGCACGATATTTTTCTTTCGTTTGTCCAGTCGTTCAAGAGCATATGTAAACTCAGTTCCATCCATAAATTGTAATATTTCAGTTACCTGACTTTTAATTAGAATGATTACGTATTTACTCGAAGATCAACCGAAAGAAAACAAAACATGACCAAAGGAGACTGAAACGATTACATACATTTTTGGGCCCGAATGTAACGTGATGAAACTAATATGAATTAATAGATTCAGATTTATCAGTACCTTGCTGAAAATTATAAAAGTTTTCTCAATCTGAGAGCCGAGTTAATAAAGATTTAGTAAAAGTTAGGTTATGTTACAATCTCTTTAAAAGAGCTGAATAATAACTTATTTAAGCATAAGCAATAAATGTTTATTATATCCATTGGATAATCTTTTAAATGTCATATTATGAATGAATATCAATGATATATATCAGGTATGGAATATGGAATTGCTATCCCACAATTCACACAGCGATCCATAATTTCAACAGTATCCAATGCAACAATTTCAAGTCAAACGTGTGAGCGATCTTCGGTGTCCAGTGTAGAAGCAATTGTCGTACAAGGCTGGCAGAGTTGGAATACGTAATAATAAAGCAGTGATTGTTGAAAATATAAAAACAGCCCGATAGATACACACTCAAAACGCGTCGAAGATACAAAACGAGTAGAGCAGAAAAAACCAACAAGCGCCAAAAAATAATTGTATAATCTATGAACAAACGTCATATCAGCTTACTGTCAAGGCTGTCATCAAAAATACAATCGATTTTAATCGATTTGAAATAGATAATCATATTACTTTGCTAAGTAATAATAGACTTTTTCTTCATTTATGTATATAATCGCAATTAAATCCGGCGTATACCGCACTTGTATACAACAAGTATAAATCGCTCATTTCATTACTTTGCATTAATTACCTAGTGCAATGTTTTTCTTTTTATAATCCTGTAATCGATTAATTAAATCGATCACACCGTTATACCGACAAAAACTAACTTTCTCATTTTTCTCCGGTCCCAGAAAGAGGATCGAGGTGATTTTTTATATTCTTATATAAAAAAATATGACAAATTTTTTAGACTACATTCCAAGTTATTACATTTTTGGCCCACGATTTTCCGTCTCCTTTGATGTTTAAAATTTTTGAATGTCAGTGTCAACTATGATTACGAGTTCCGCGTGATATCACACTACCATAGTGATATCGTTATGGTAAAAGTGCTTACGACATCCACGCGGTTTTTAAACCTTGTTAAATTGATCTTTTTGTCCATTTGAAGTTCCAATTAATTATAGGTATGTATGCTATCATTTTAAATATGCTTTTATTAGGTTGTGTATACTATATCTGTGTGTGTGTGTGTGTGTGTGTGTGTGTGTGTGTGTGCGTGCGTGCGTGCGTGCGTGCGTGCGTGCGTGCGTGCGTGCGTGCGTGCGTGCGTGCGTGCGTGCGTGCGTGCGTGCGTGCGTGCGTGCGTGCGTGCGTGCGTGCGTGCGTGTGTGTGTGTGTGTATTAACTGTGTTTAAATCTATGTTATCTTCCAACATAATTTTCATTAACTTCAAGACGCCCGATTTACTTGAAAATTTTCACACAGATCAAGGACCTCTGGCCTAATAACCTGACTTCATAATCCTGATCACTAAAATAAATAACCTTGGGTTTGGTTTGTTATTAAAGTTTGTTGTTGAATTTTGAAACCACATATCTTAATATAAGTTTTCATTAACAACTAATCTATAAATATAACATCAATAATTATATCATTTATAGTAGATTATAATAGGCTATAGATAATATAAGTCGAGGCTTCATGATGGGAACAAAAAAGCTATAATATATGATAATACCAATTTTTGGATAATGTAATTCGACCCTGATTTTTCCTTAGTTGGGCATTGTATTTGTAATTCGAAACAATTGACTCTCTATGTACTGTATAAATTAGGCCCATCCAAGTAGCTACCTAAACTTGTCGCAATAGGTCAGCAATATGAGGTTACCACACCGTTTGACATTCAATGGTCTCACTTTCATTGCCATGACATTTGTATCATTCATGCACATAATCTAATTTTAAATTTAAATCTCATCAATTTTAGTGATCTCCGTTGGAACAGATGTTTAGACATTATTGGTTCATACATAAATTTGAATATTTTACATATTGTTTTGAAGTAAATTTTTACCTAATTTCGTTACGTTTTACGTTATAATTGCTATTGACATATTTCGATAAAGGAAATTGTAGTCATCTTGATGCATAATTTATATATTAATACGTGAAGCAAAAACTTTGTATCCCTTTTTACGAAAATTGCGCGGACGGTGGAGTATGAAATTTTCTACAATTATAGAGAATATAGAGAAGAAGTGCACAATGCTATCATTTTTTAAAAATAATGCATAAAAGATACATTAAATCAATAAAGAAAACATTACACACACTACATACCATGTATTTGACGCACACACGCATGCATACTATTTATTGTCAAACTTTTGTTCTTGACGTCTGTGGTCAAATTGAGAATAGATTAAATATTGTTTGTCTTTATTAATATTTTTTTATAGTGTAGCCTTGGCGAAATTTGTGATTAAAGAAGTATAAAATACAATCATAATAGTGTACAAACTTACAATTCCAATTAATTATAGTCGAATTTCGACTACTGCGGGACCTCTAGTTGTTTAATAGGCCTTCACGTTATTCAGGGACCTAAACAAGACATAAAATCTATAAAAGAACCAGAACTAAAGTAATTTTAAATAAAATTAGATGCGACCTTTTGCTTGTCTCGTGGAAATAAAAAAATGAGCTATTAATACGTAGTCTAACACGTTAATTTTATCAAGAATGTTAATACCGTTCGGTTCTTGAGTTTGTACAGGATTCGGTGTGTTTGTGGAGATAGTAAAACTCTAATTGCGTTGCTCATAAAACGTAGGCGTGTGAGTAGGTTGTTGAAATGCTATCGTTTCAATAGTATTATTTACGGAAATGAAGCTAATTCCTGAGTGTAGTTTTTGGTTACGTATCTTATACCTTTAAACGAGCAATTCTTGTATATTAATATATATGTATATAATCTGAATCTCGGTAACGTCTCCAACGATTTGCATGGTATACAGGGGATTTTGGGGGCGATAAATCTATCTAGCTACAATTTATTTTCAGAAAATGTTTTATTCGTGTTTTCAATAATCAACTCTTCCCGACATCTATTGGGGAATAATAATACTATTTTCTTTAATTGAGGGCAATTAACTGCTTTAAAGACACAACAAGATGGCGTTATAAAAAAAAAACCGAGTGAAGCTCGGTCATCATCTAGTGAATAAAAAGTATGGTATAAGTTGGTGTATCCAATATTAGACATTGCTGTATATTTTACATTAGTTTATCAGATTTGCTGTATATTATTTTTGTTACAATGATTTGCCTATAACTAAACTATGTACTTCAAAGATGGAAAGACGTAAAACTGTTTACAAATTATTCCTTATAAATTATTGTGTATCATTATCGTTACTTGGTTTAGCAATTTGCTTGAAAATCTGTGCTTAAAATTATGGTACGAACTTACTTGTCTTTCCTAAAGTTCAAAAATTATATTTTCGGGATTGACCCCAGATATACAATTATTTAATGTAAACTAATTGAATTATGCAAACACCTTGTTTAGCGTTATAACACTAATTTATTATTTACCTAGTATAATAATCATACACATAACTTTAACTGTGAAGTATTGAACATACACTATAATTTTTGGCTTCATTTAAAGCAGTTTCCGGAGAAGGATATATTAAAATCAAAAACACATTAGCAAATACTAGTGACTTATAATATCTTAATCACAAACGTTATCTCCCGAGACGAGGTTACAAAATTGAAACTGTAAATATATCTCTACGCATTTGTTTACACAGTAGTTTCTCGTACAAACGAAAAGCTACAGATTCATTGAGCTGCAGACATATTTAGATTGGAAAATATACAAACATCTATTTCTGAGTCTAATTGTATGCGTAATATGCAATGATGCATAGATATTAGGTCAGGATCGTAATGTTAATTATCAGCTCATTAATAAGGAAATATGGGGCTATGAAATACTGACCTATCTGAGTTATCGCTACTTCTTCCTTATTATACTTTTCCATAGTTCTAGTATCCTCATTTATTTGATCACATGTATTAACTTTCTTTCATATGTCTTTTGGATTTTTTCTAATATATCTTAAATCAACATTTTCTTTAAATATTACCTCATAAACAAACGATATTTAAAAAATTACGGAGTTTTTTAAGCCTAGTAATAAAAATAACTTGCTATGATTAATTTTACTATGAGTAGCTTTTTGTTATTCCGGAGACAGGTAATTACATTATTATCAATTTACTATACTGGATGCATACATTGCAATTGTATACCTACTTTCAAAAATACATTACCAACGTAATTTAACACTAAAACATGTGGATGATTACTATATATTATCAGGTATCTAGTGTTCATCTAGAGTAATCTAGACTAACATGTGGTGATAGGATTAGATTATTTTCTAAGTATTTGTTTAAAGCTTTCTTTTACTAATTTGAAGTAGCAAATTCCAGTCAAAATCGGAAAAATAATGTTTAGAAATCGCGCAATTCCTATTCAATTAAATCCTAATGGGACTGGAATAGTGGACAACTATTATGTTATCATTTTAATTATTCCAAAGATAGCTTTGCTGGCTATTCCTGATAATATTTTTCTGCTTAGATTCATGTCGTGCTCTCTGAATGTCCGGCAGCTGATGTGTTGTAGGGTAGGTAAACATAACAGGTATGGTAATGTTAAACTGAATTGCAATGCTCTCTCGTTAGAAAACAATAAACGGGCTGGGTCTATGACTTTTAAGGTTGTTGCCATACTCGGGCAGCTTTAAAAAAACATTTAAATCGCGATTGAACAAATACAATCTTACCATGACCCATCAAATAAATAAAAACTCGGAAACGAAGTTTTTGTCTGTTTGTCAGTGCACGGTAATCTTCGTTATGCTTGAATCAATTTTTATTTGACTTTTAGGGTCACTGGGATTTGGATCAGTTCACAAATAAAAGTATTTGTCAATTCAAAGCTCTTACCAAATGGGATACTCTTTTCACGTTCAGCTACAGGGTGTTCCCGAAGCTCAAACCCAAACTTATCGTTTGTATGTGATGGTACATTGTTCTGACGAGTTTTCTTGTTTCTTAGAACTGTTTTATAATGGAACTGGTCGTTAGTTCCTGTAACAAGATCGCGTTCAAGAGGGCGGGACAATTGTGTAGCGATAACGCTATATTATGGTATCCAACTTAAATTGTTCTATCAAAAATGCTTATCTAATCTCATATATGCTAAATATGCTAATGCAAGTCTTGTCTATGACAAAGCAATCTGTATAGCGTGCTGCAACTGTCTAGTATAATCTTTATAACTTTTAATGTGGCAGGCACGCACAACAAGAGACCTTTATCAGTTAAAATTTATCTTAAGTTTTGGAACCTTTGGATCTGCGGAGGGACTTCGGTTCCCTCTGTATTTTGTACCGTATGTTCCATGGGGAGTGCTCTGAGGAATTGTTCGAGATGATACCGGCATCTCGTTTTTACCATCGCACCGCCCGCCACCGGAGTAGAGTTCATCCATACTACCTGGAGCCACTACGGTCATCGACAGTGCGTTTCCAGAGGTCTTTTTTGCCACGTACTATCCGGCTATGGAATGAGTTCCCCTCCACGGTGTTTCCTGAGCGCTATGACATATCCTTCTTTAAAAGAGGCTTGTGGAAAGTATTAAGCGGTAGGCAGCGGCTTGGCTCTGCCCCTGGCATTGCTGAAGTCCATGGGCGACGGTAACCACTCACCATCAGGTGGGCCGTAAGCTCGTCTGCCTACAAGGGCAATAAAAAAAAAAAAGATAGCCACCGATTAGTATTTTAAAGAAAAATAAAAACATCTATAAAAATAGACATGTCTAAAACATTAGTGATCAACAACGAACAGAAAAATAAAATAACAATTGCTGTTAACTCGTTTAAATCAATATTAAGTGGCTTTAAAATAAATTTCGAACTGAAAAGCCTGATTGTCCTACTTTCACTGTCCGTTAAGCTTTTGTTCCGATTTAACAGAGCGAAAATGTACGTACGTTATCATTATGTGGCGTTTTAATTGAGATACGAAATCGTTAATTGCACGAGCCGAGTGTTATCTCTATATATTAATACGTGAAGCAAAAACTTTGTATCCCTTTTTACGGAAATTGCGCGGACGGAGGAGTATGAAATTTTCCACACTTATAGAGAATATAGAGAAGAAGTGCACAATGCAATTTTTTTTTTTAAATAATGCATAAAAGATACATTAAATCAATAAAGAAAACATTACACACACTACCATGTATTTGACGCACACATACATGCATACTATTTATTTATTGTCAAACTTTTGTTCTTGACGTCTGTGGTCAAATTGAGAATAGATTAAATATTGTTTGTCTTTATTAATATTTTTCTATAGTGTAGTCTTGGCGAAATTTGTGATTATAGAAGTATAATAATAGTCTTTGATAATGGAATCATAATAGTTTACAAACTTATAGTTGCAATCAATTATAGTCGAATTTCGATCACCGGGTGACCACTAGTTTTATTAAATTTATGCAGAGATCGGAGACTATTTTAATAAACCTTCCTAACGATCTGAGGTGTGTCGATAGATTATCTGCCATGATTCTGAGAGAATTTAAAGGGCGTTTTGGCGAGAAGTGTCCGCATGTTCTCAACCTTTATGATTACAGTTATAACTGTGTCGGGGATATCTGAGTTCCTTTTCCTTAGTCGAATCACTATTGAGGAAGTAGTATTTATCGTTACCCCATTCCACGAAGCCCTTCACGCGACCAATGATCGTGGACACTGTAAGGACATAATAAAAAATAAAACCCCTTTTTAAACATTATGGTGATGACTCTCAGTAGTGAGGAAGAAACGCGTGGAGAGGTATTTGGGCAGATTACTGGAGGTAGGACGGACCTCTTGTGAGTCCGCGCGGGTACGTACCACCACCCTGCCTATTTCTGCCTTGAAGCAGTAATGCGTTTCGGTTTGAAGAGTGGGGCAGCCGTTGTAACTATACTGAGACCTTAGAACTTATATCTCAAGGTGGGTGGCGCATTTACGTTGTAGATGTCTATGGGCTCCGGCAACCACTTAACACCAGGTGCGCTATGAGCTCGTCCACCCAGCTAAGTAATAAAAAAAAAAAAGATTTGATGCATTTCACAATCTCCCGTCATCTCTCCCTGCTCGCCATCCCTGCTCGCGGCATTTATGGGACCTCTATTGTCATCATTTAGCAGCATATTTTCAAAATAGTATAATGATTCGCTTGCCGGTCTCCTAACATAAATAACCGAACCGATATTACGCGGAATCATTTTAATGACAATACATTATTAATTAATCAATTAGCCAATTCTGCCTTACAAAAAATCATCTGACATATCCGAAATCAATGCTCGTTCGAAATCCGAATACCCAGTTTCTCGATCACTCAATTAGCCGGTAATTACACGGAATTGTCTGCATTCATTCGGGAAGTAAAACAAACCGGTCGATGGTTCAGACGAGACAGAGAAAACCCGTAAGAATAAAAACCGAGTCACAGTCAGTCACAGATCGTTTACACATTGCGCTTTATTATTACATTACACATAAATAATATATCGTATCGTGATTTATAATCAGACTGCGAATACTATTTTTTTTTTATTGCCTTTGTAGGCAGACTGGCATACGGCCCACCTGATGGTGAGTGGTTACCGTCGCCCATGGACTTCAGCAATGCCAGGGGCAGAGCCAAGCCGCTGCCTACCGCTTAATACTCTCCACAAGCCTCGTTTGAAGAAGGACATGTCATAGCGCTCGGGAAACACCGTGGAGGGGAGCTCATTCCATAGCCGGATGGTACGTGGCAAAAAAGATCTCTGGAAACGCACTGTGGATGACCGCAGCGGCTCCAGGTAGTATGGATGAACTCTACTCCGGTGGCGGGCGGTGCGATGGTAAAAACGAGATGCTGGTATCATCTCGAACAAATTCCTCAGAGCACTCCCCATGGAACATACGGTATAAAATACAGAGGGAACCGAAGTCCCTCCGCAGACCCAGAGGCTCCATATTTGGGGCCATAATCAAATCAAATAACTCATAACATTAGTTACCGTGATTATAAGTACTGTAAATTTGTTGTCATGACAATAGGCACGTGGTTCTATCACTATATATTCGTAAACGCTTTTAAATTAGGAGCTATAAATACATTAAAAACTAGCCCAAATCTTATTCGTATCACTGGTTCGAAATTCAAATTCTAACTTGTTTGCTATTTTTCCAGTAATGCGTGTTGAAATTCAGCAATTTTATTTAATCAGTATATAATACAATAATAATGGAAAACTAAATGGATATTAGAATATTATTAAAAACAAAAGAAGTACGATTTCTAAGTTTTTTTAAAAAGTTCCTATTTAAATTGTCATCCGTGTTGGCGTTATCAAATGCGTAAAATGAAAAATATAAAAGAAAATTATATATTATCAATAAATGAGTGATTGTCTTGATTGTGATTAAGCATTTTTTATTCTGAATATGCCTAAATACAAAAAAAAAACTGGAAAATTAGAGAAAGTTTAAATTCATGAAATCGTTACTTTTTTCGCGAACGATCCATTTTTGAAGTATACTAATAATTTATTTAGCTGTCTGTACCTCCTGATTGTGAATTAACTACTTGAGAAATACATTTTATATAAAAAAATGTCCAAACTCTTTTTAAGTATTATATTAAAACCAAAATACGATATATTACTTTTAAAAAACCGAACAGGAGGTCGTTGAACTTTATTATTCGTTCGTACTTTAGAAAAATGCTACCGGATTCATAAATATGGAAGCGTATTGTCAGAGGTATGTGTGATAATGTATCTTATCTCACTACGATGTCGAGAGTCATTATCCTTTAATTAACTTTGATTAGCAGACGAGAATCGCAATTTACCTGGAATTTAAATATACTAAGGACTACCTTGTTCCATGAAATTGTATGTTGCTGTCGTAACCTTCGTACAAGAATACGTATATAATTGTTACGCGGTAGAAATATAACAATATACATCGCATCATTACAATTGAAGTGGCTTGGCAAAAGCAGTGGCAAAATTCGTGTTTTTTGGTAAACACAAAAAATGTAATTGAAGAATTGTAATTTTTTAGTTATTCGATTTTAATACTTTAAGATGTGTGCTTAATTTAAAAGAGACGGAAATAGTAAGTCTGTCCTTTCTGGACTAAAAGAGACCTGTTTAATTTTATAAACTGATAGAATACATTACTTATATGTGGCGCGAAGTATAAAACTCATTTTCTTAAAAAAAATCGTTAAGCCACTTTAATCCTAAAAGTGCGACATATTTTTTTACAATCAACGCATCAATATAAAGCTGCCATTCCGAGTGCTTTTTTCCCAATTTAAGGTTAAGTGTAACTGTAAGTGAGGTTTAATTAATAGTAATAGTAAATAGTGGTGGTAGGACCTCTTGTGAGTCCGCACGGGTAGGTACCACCACCCCGTCTATTTCCGCCGTGAAGCAGTAATGCCTTTCGGTTCGAAGGGTGGGGTAGCCGTTGTACTGAGTGATACTGAGTGAGACCTTAGAACTTATATCTCAAGGTGAGTGGCGCATTTACGTTGTAGATGTCTATGGGCTCCAGTAACCACTTAACACCAGGTGGGCTGTGAGCTCGTCCATATAAGCAATAAAAAAATAATCAAGTAATTGTTTTTGAAATTCAGTAGGAGTGATTTCGTGTTATTTAAGTAGTAGGTTTGGTTGGTTGTTTGGTTTTTGATATAATTTATTTCTTACCATTTCGGGGGATTAGGTCGTAGTCTCAAAAATGACTTTTCCGCTCTTTGAATCGTAATGCGTGATTGCTTCGCGATAGAAAAAAATGAGGATGACTTAAATTTACGTGCTTACAAAATGCCCTAAAACCTGTAAAAGTTGGTGGTTGGCTAACGCTCGTAGCTGGGGACTCAGATATCGCTTCTGCTGTTTTCCGGTGAATCCCTTAATCGACTTTTACGACACCCACAGAAAGAGAAAAGGTGCCATTATAGGCCAATAATATCTTATTTAATTGTCACTAGAATGGACAATGGAATTTACAATTTACATCATAGCATATTAAGGTTAGCTCAAGATATTAAATGAAATAATTGGTACCACTATATTTATTCTGTAATACTCTTTAAAGATTTCCATGTTAAAAATTGCACAAGATTATTTCGCTGGTAACGAAATCTTGAATATAAACATCTGCAAATGTCATTTATTTGATGAATTACAACGCATTGCTTAAGTTAAAAACCATCTGAAAGTAATTTAGTGATGACTCGCTAATTGTCGCAATGATTAGACCATTAGTTGACATTGTGTTTTTTTACAGGCTTACGTTATATCACCTCTATTCATTCTGTGTTCAATTGGCCTTCATGCCCATTGAGCCGTTACTCAATTTACAAAAATCACTAAGAGCCCATTGTTGTTGCAGGTTCGACGATCGCTCAAATTGCGGGGTAAACGCAAGGAAAAGGAAAAGTTGCCTTCTGGTATCACCGCTGACTACACCGCCTCGCTGTTCGCCCATCTGGAACACGATTCCAATTATTCGAACTACCCGCTGATTTCCAACTCCGGTTCGAATTCGAACTTGAGCGACGAGACCAACCATTTGTCGCCGAGCTTCCCCACAACGCACACGTGGGGCAAAAAAGAAAGCATTCTACAGTCGGATAGTTCAGAGACCTCTCTAAATTCTTTGAATAACCCAAATAATATTAACAACACCAGTCCACGGCAACCGCCGAATCTACCTCCGATTCCACCTCGACCTCCAAAACGAGGTATCCTTAAAGGCCCTCGTCTAAGCAATACTAGTTCGAATTCTCAAGAGAGTAACGTTAATAATGCCGATGTAGTGGACCATGTGATCAACGGTCAAGATTCTAACCTGTTGGCACGTAACACGCAACAAAACGAAACCGTGTCTTATGGTATTTCTGCATCGAAGAGTACTTCCTCCAGTGATGACTTGCAACACGTTCAAAACTTTACAAAGAAAGTAATTCACAGTCCCGTGGAGATGCAAAGTAAAAATTATAAAAACAGCTCCGCCAATCCAACAATCACAACACAAGATGTTGATGCAGCGCCAAAGACAAACGGAAATAGTTACATGGGAGTAACGTCAACCTCTCCCAGCGCTGATTCCTTAACCGACACCACGACAAATTCCTCATTTGCTACACCACCGTTTTCTACGTCGCCCGTTGGTGAATCTCAGGGTTTCCACAGATGGTCACGAACCAGTAACTTTGACGATACCTACCTACCATTACCGGTCATAATGCCAGTTCAACTACCGAAGCCGAGAACATTAACGATACAAAGACAAAAAGCACCGCGAAACGACTTTGGATTCAGTTTACGAAGGGCAATGGTCCAAGAAAGAATATTCATAGGCGATCTAAATAGTCACGGAAATGGCTTAACGAACGGGGATAACAAATGTAGTGGCACCACTAATTTGATCAGCAAATTGATTTACAAGGCCGTTATCCTAGCAGAGCCCGGTTCTTATCCTGGAGCCAGCGAGACGGGCCTATTACCCGGTGACAGATTGCTCGAAGTTAACGGTATCAGCGTTGAGGAAAAAAGCAGAGAAGAGGTCATCGATCTGATTAAGGGCAGCCAAGATTACGTTACTATCAAGGTAAGCCAATCAGCAGTAATGTTATACACATTAATTTGATGTGAATCCATAACTGTGGCAGACGTAATAAAACATGATTTATCGAAAATCTGCACTATTATACATACAAAATCCAGTTAAGTAGATGATTAAGCGTTCAATAGAATTTTGCTCGGTGTAATCTTGAATGCTTGTGAAAAAAAACATTATACTAAAAATAACAGTCCCTCATTAGTTGAATTCAAGAACAAACTTTCTCTTGATTATTCATTTACGGTAAAATTTTGAACGATGATCATCTCGGACGATCTTTGAGTGGTTTTATGTTGTGTTATAGTTTCGTTGGATGTTTGTGTTTCGCATACAGGTTACTTTGCTAAAATTAACAAAATTATCAGTAACTTTCCCTACAACCGGCCAGAACTACTTTATTTGCATAACTTTATCTGTTCGTGTTATACATATGCCTGTTTTTTTGTATGTGTGAAATTGGAATTTCGATTCTCTGCAATTATCTCTAGTGTATTCCTAAATTCTTGACGGCATAAAAAATATTTTGTAAGTTTAAATCGTTACGTATTCTTTGAAAATATAAATTTGATTTTTAGATTGTTTTTACAACCAAATAATGCTACCGATTTAGATTTTTATGTGTCTGGATTTGTATATTGTTAAACTTAACAATTTACTGAATTTATAATCTGCTAGTTCAACGTATATTTATGAAGATAATTACTGTTTTCGTTTTTCATACTAATCTTACTGGTAGTAAGTTTGCGAGCACGCACGGGTATTACCACTGCCTTACCTATTTATGTCGTAAAGCAGTAATGCGTTTCGGTTTGAAGGACAGGCCAGCAGTTTTATTGTTAAAACTGAGTCCTAAGAACTCTTGTCTCGAGATGGGCGGCGGGATTTGCTTTGTAGATTTGTATAGACTTCAATAACCACTTAACTCCACGCCACGCACCATCCGGCTATGGAATGAGCTCCCCTCCAGGGTGTTTCCCGAGCGCTATGACATGTCCTTCTTCAAAAGAGGCTTGTGGAGAGTATTAAGCGGTAGGCAGCGGCTTGGGTCTGCCCTTGGCATTGCTGGAGTCCATGGGTGACGGTAACCACTCACCATCAGGTAGGCCGTATGCTCGTCTGCCTAGAAGGGCATAAAAAATAAAATAAAAAAACACCAGGTCAGTCGTGAGCTCGTCCACCCATCTAAGAAATAAAAAAAAACCTTTGAAATATTATTGAACAGGTGCAACCAATAGCAGAGCTGTGTGAGTTGTCGCGCAGACGTGCGGCAGACGGTGGTGGTGACGTGGATCTTTTAGACAGCAACGTCCGTGGAGGCACCCTGAGCCGGTCCGGAAGTCGCCGTTTCACATCCGCCCAGGTAAGGGATATGTATAAGTCGAGTTACCCTTAGTGTAACCCTTTTTCCTTACCCATTCGCTAGAACTACTCTAGCTTCGCGGGGACGGTTAGATGAATTTAAGGGCTCAACCTGAAAGAATTTGCTAACATCGTGTCGTGTATGTATTGATGTGAAGAATATGAAGTTTGGTATACTAAGTTTGTGTTTCTTTTATGTTTTTCGGAATGACGGAAATTCAACGTAAAAGTAATTGGGAAATGTAGCAGCTTTTTATACTTTTTGCGAAGTTTGCGAACAGACATAAAATGAGAAAATAGTGTTTTAAAATTATCAAAAAACATAATGCATACATTACAATGCAACAATTGGAACATATATTTTTTTTCCTTACCCATTTGCTAGTAGCCCAAGGGGCTATGCTAGCTTCGCGCGGACAGTTAGATGAGTTCACGGGTTCAACCTAAGAGAAATTGCTAACATCAGCCCTGTCAAGAACAGTGCTTCGTAGAATCTACCATCGGCTCGGAATCGCGACCCACTGAGAAGATCCAGCGAGAAACTCAACGGGCTGTGTTTATGGGTTAATTTGCTCTTTGAGCTCTTCTTCGTAATCGACGAGTTCGAGGACGACGGCTGGTGCTTGAAGAGCCTAAAAGCATCGAGAGTGTAGTGTTACCATAGCAGTAGGCAGCGGCTTGGCCGTCCTATCATTTCAGACGTCCATGATCGAGATTGGACATTCACGTACGCTAGTCTGCATACAATGCCAGTGAAGTATTGCTGGTGGTAGGACCTCTATTACTGGTGGTAGGGCCTCTTGTGAGTTCGCGCGGGTCAGGTTTCACCACCTTGCTTATTTCTGCCGTGAAGCAGTAATGCGTTTCGGTTTGAAGGGCAGGGCAGCCGTTGTAACTATACTGAGACCTTAGAACTTATATCTCAAAGTGGGTGGCGCATTTACGTTGTAAATGTCTATGGGCTCCAGTAACCACTTAACACCAGGTGGGCTGTGAGCTCGTCCACCCATCTATACAATAAAAAAAAAAAGGCATTGTGGACTAAAGTATAAAAAGTCGGATGTACTTATACACGTTGGGACTGTGCCGGGGTTCAAATCCCGCAGGCAAGAACCTATTTTTCTAACGACATACATACGTACATAGCTGGTACGTGGTCACGAGTTAGGAATAAATTGGGCAATAAAAATCAAACCCGTAAAAGTGTAATCCGAGTAATTATCATGTAATTGGACATAGACCTTAAGTCCGTTAATCACAAGTGGGTCGTGAGCTCTTTGACTCGTTCGTGTAACAGAAAATACAAAAAAGAAATACAATTTAGAGCAAAAATGTTTCAAAAAATTCAATAAAAATAATTTATATTTAAAAAAACAGGCTTTTAAAGCAAACAGAAGTAACTATTAATTAATTAATTTCATATCTTTCATCACAGGTATTAATGATCTGTGACTAGGCAGGGTACTACAGCGAAGTTATGATAATACTATATTATCATCGGTCCTTGATACGTATATTTATGGGCTCCAGTAACCACTTAACACCAGGTGGGCTGTGAGCCCATCTAAGCAGTAAAAAAAAAACAAAAACAACAACACGTGCCGAGCTAATAAAAGCGTGTCAAAAATGAACATCTCGCTTGACTTACCAAGCTGCAGAAACACCTGCCATTGTTACACCTGCTCGTTTCCTAACAGAGGACGTCCGGTATGGTGCTTCAGATAAAATTAACTTGATGTCGGGATGAGATTTAAGTACTTAGTCATTATCTATATATTAATACGTGAAGCAAAAACTATGTATCCCTTTTTACGAAAATTGCGCGGACGGATGAGTACGAAATTTTCCACACTTATACAGATTATAGAGAAGAAGTGCACAATGCTAATATTTTTTTAAAATAATGCATAAGAGATACATTAAATCAATAAAGAAAACATTACACACACTACCATGTATTTGACACACGCACGCATGCATACTATTTGTTTATTGTCAAACTTTTCTTTGCAGAAAATGGAGAATAGGTTAAATATTGTTTTCCCTTTATTAATATTTGTCTAAATTTGTAGTCTTGACGAAATATGTGATTAAAGAAGTATAATAGTCCTTGACAATAGAATCATAATAGTGTACAAACTTATAATTTCCATTAGTTATAGTCGAATTTCGACTACCAGGGGACCTCTAGTTTCATTTAATACTAAAGAAAATTGAGCACTAGCTGATCAGCAAGAAAGTTGATTTTTAAAGTTGTATATTAGCAAAATATTATTATAATAAAAACTGGTGGTGTTGTCGCATTAGAAGGGTAGACCATCTCAATTTACCAATTTGCAATTCACAACTGATAGATGAGAGCAAGGCCTCGATTTATTTTTTCTTTATTTTTATTGCATAGATGGTCGGACGAGCGCAATCTCATTTGGTGTTAAGTGATTAGCGGATCCCATAGATATCTACAATCTGCATTTACATGCAGCCACCTTGAGATATGAGTTCTAAGGTTTCAGTATAGTTACAACGGTCGCCCCACCCTTCAAACCGAAACGGATTACTGCTTCACGGCAGAAATAGGCAGGGTGATGGTACCTCCCGTGCGGACTCACAAGAGGTTCTATAACCAGTAAAATCCACCAGTAAATATCCGCTTCAATGTAGCATTTTTTTCACGCTTTTTTACAATAAAATAAATTTTTCTTACACTATTTTTAATTCAATATTTATTAAAATTTCTTTTCTATTTTTTAGTTGAATTTTCTATAAAAGCGTTTTTTTTTTCAGTTTTTTAAACTATTATTTATTTTGTTTAGGCTTTTAGTTTAGGCGTATGACGATTTCACGTCCCACTTGCAGTTGAGTGGTCATCGGAGCTGATAGATTCTACAGCACGAATCTCAATTTTACAGCATAACCGCATTTTCTACTCTTAGAACCGGACTACGTTACTGCTTGACGACAGAACTAGGCAAGGTGTACATAAAATGAATACCGTGCAAAATAATAAAACCATTACTTGATTTCATTACGCAATGCGCGATGATATAAGCAAATAATTCTAAGTCGCGTCGTTAAACACACAATGTTGAATGAAAGGTTTGTACAGCTGCCCGTGGATCCGTTGAAGACTGAACATTTCATTGTTTGTTGAGTGATTCACTTCATTGAAAATACTCGAGTCAAAATATTGTGTAAAAATTCATTAAATATCAATTGCAAAAATTGCAATGAAATATATTATTGATATTATTAAAATAATGTACCTGAATAATGTTACGGTCGCATTGTCAATGTTGATTTTCGTAATGAAATTATAAACTAATAAATTAATTCATTCTAACGCATTTCATAACTATCACAAAATAGATGTAATATAATATCATCTTAATATCATATTATAATATAAACTTAATTACGATTTTAAGTAAATTTTTTTTTAATTCCTCTGTTGAACTTATCAATGAGACCACCTCGAGAGTATACGTTTTCTTACAAACAAAAAATTTAAAAAAATACAAATAGCTTCACAAGTGACAGAGATATCGGAGAACATATATTACATAAAAAAATGTACAATCGAATGTAAAATGTCCTCCAGTTTGGATGTTGGTTAAAAGTTTAGATTTAAGATGATATTTTAATTGAAAGCATCTTACAGTGCCACCTATGGTATTCACATTAGGATTTACCTTAATTCAAATCATCAAGGCAAGTTGGTCAAATTTCTGCGAATTTGGTCTCCTCAGGGCTGAATATTTTCTATAGTCCTCCTTCTGTACGTACTAATAAAGTATATTTATCTTTTTCTTTATCTACCTTTCTTTATCTAGACTTACAAGATTTTACTGGTGGTAGGACGCCTCGTAAGTCCGAACGGGTAGGTACTAGCCCTGCTTAATTCTGTCGTGAAGCAGTAATGCTTTTAGGTTTGAAGGGTGGAGTGTAAAAATTGAGACCTTAACAGCACTTAAAAGCAGGTGGGCTGTTAGCTCGTCCACCCACCTAAGCAATAAAAAAAAACTATTTTTTTTTTTTTTTTTTTTTTTTTTTTTTTTTTTTTTTTTTTTTTTTTTTATTGCTTAGATGGGTGGACGAGCTCACAGCCCACCTGATGTTAAGTGGTTACTGGAGCCCATAGACATCCACAACGTAAATGCGCCACCCACCTTGAGATACCACCTTGAGATATAAACTATGTAATTTCAAGGATCTAGAAATTGTATTCTCAGTTCATATAACACTTGTGTAGTTTTGGCGGCAATTCTAATCGATAATACTGTAGTTATATTTAATAGCGAAAAGTAGTATAGTTTCCGGCTCAATAAATAAACCGAAATTAAGATACATTGATCCCCAGGGTAAGTCGGACCCCGGCAATATAATTTGATAAACAATGACTCATGCTGAGGGTTCGAATCGATAGTGATAGGGCTACAACATATGACTAAAATAATTCAATTGATGTTTTATCTATCTATCTATATAATATATAAAAATGAAATTGAATGAAATGAAATGAAATGAATTGCTGTTCGTTAGTTTCGCTAAAACTCGTGAACGGCTGGACCGATTTGGCTAATTATGCTCTTAAATTATTTGTGGAAGTCCAGAGAAGGTTTAAAAGGTAGATAAATATGAAAATGCTCGGAATTAAATAAAAATAATAATTTTGTTTTTCCTTTGATGTGTCCCCCGTCGGACTGATTCCTTTTGTTTGTTTTAAGTTTATTTTATACATAAGTGTAGATCTTTTATATGTCGATTGAGGCACTATGAAGTCTGCCAGGTCAACTAGTATTTTATAAAATGATTGTATTTTTCCCTGCCTAGCCTAGGTAGCCTAGGGGGCTATTCCAGCTACGTCCTGACGAGTAGGTGAGCTCACGGGCTCAACCTGAGAGAATGTACTAACACTAGCAAGAGCAGTACTGAGAAGATCTGACGAGAGACTAAGTGGGTATAAAATGAAGGATTCCTAGTGTTCAGTAGTAGATACCGATGTTCCTTGACGCTATAATACTAAAAAAACTCGATCTAGTGGTACAGAAGCCATGTTTGGAAAATTGACACCATCATGATGACCTATATTGGCAATAAATAAATAAAAAAGCGATCTCGTTCCGCTTTCATTAAGCCTAAGCATGAAAATTTTCTGGTGAATTCTCGAAAAAAAAACAAAAAATATAAACGCTCTTAAGAGTACCGAAAAACAACGTAAAACATACCAACCAAATCGGTCATGTTAAACAAGTCGTAATTGCATCTATAAAAATATATAAGTTTTGAGAATTTTTATTATTAAAAAGATATTATTGAATTTTAGTTTAGAAAATGTCAAATCTGTGATTGAAATTAAAAGTTTCGTCATAATTAATGCATATCATACATAACATAATTTACATTTTAAACAGTTCAGCTAATTAGTGGCGGGCCGTGTGTTTTATTTTATACGACAGCTTACAAATTATATGTTTAGGACGTCACATTATAATTTTATTGCTTACAAGTTTATGACCCAGTTCATAGCTCTTGAAATAACATTTTGCTGTCATTAAAGTCAATAAATAGATCGTTTCGATGATCCACTGTTTTCTGTTCGATTTTCTCTAATAGCTTAGAGGAGACGTTTGGCATTCGGGTGTAGATTTAATTGTTTCATGTGTGTGCGTGCTTGTGTGCGTGTGCGTGTCTGTGCTTCCTGCAGTCGTATTCTTACAAGAAAATATTCGCTTTAGGCCTTAAAATATGGAAAATCAGTTTTTAGACGTTTACTGGAAATGAGCCTTAATGATTCTGCTCGCATCCACCGGTTCCCCGCGATCTTCAACAGACAATCGTCTATCCATCTCGTGGGAGGCTAACCCACGCTACGACTTCCTGTGCGCGGTCGCCACTTGATAACTTTTTGGCCCTCTAATATTCATCACAATTTTTATTTGTTGGTCATCACCGTAGGTTTTGGACAAGCCCTCGAGTCGAAGCTCCTCAGAATCCTGCATAATAGGTAACGCATATAAAGGGAAAATCTTTGTTATTGTTTAAATTTTGTACTTATACCTGAGAAATGCCTTAAGATTATCCGTAGGGGCATTTAGGCTTTTGTCCCATTCGATAAATGCCATTGTATTATATTATGTATAATCATGCGAGGCATTCATGTATTTTCGGTTATATGAAAAAGGATTCAACACTGCTCCATGCAATGTTGCTTATTTCTGTCATAGGACAATCATGCACTCAAGTTTAAGGGATAGAAAAGCCGTCATGCAACACAATTGAGTGTCTGACATCACGCCTCAAGGTGAATGACAATGTTCTCTTTGTGATGCATATTGGACAGTGGTAGTATCAAGAGCAATATAAAAATCAAGGACGGTGTAATTGTGGAATGGATTGTCAGAAGTAAAGGGATATTAATGAAAGGGATTGAAGATAAGACCATTAAAATTATGTACGAACACGACGGATGACCATTATTTATTTTATAGACACATACGAGTGCTATTTAACTGTGAATATTATGTGAAATAATAACTATAGTTTAAAAACAAACAAAAAAAACCTTGTAATAGTGAGTCTATTCAAAAAATACCCATAATTTTTTTTTTAATCCTCGTCAAGATATTCGGCCAAAGTAATTAAAATTATTATATTATCATCATGTACGTGTCCAGTTTCTCCCAAGCTGTAGTCTGTTTCTTATAAAGTAGTAATTTAAAAATTGCCAATAGATGGACGACAGCCCTAATCATTGTTCGGTGGGTTCCGCTCTATTTGTGGTAATTCGGAGACTGTCACCGGGTGACGTGAATTACAATAAAATGTTATTATTCAATTCAAAATTTGTAGCATGTAATTAGGTATATGTTGTTTCAAATGGTTATCTTTTTCTAGCAGTGTAACAAACCGCTTTTTCGAAAAAACATTTAATTGGAACATTTCTTGAGATTTATTTTACAATTCTTTGAAATTGGTATTGTGTGTACACACATAAATACTACTTTAGCTTGATTTTTCATTCTCCGTTTCTTATTTGCAATCAAAATAAATAATGGCTAATGGCAATAGCTCAATCGATATTGCGATCAAATGGTTCTGGGTATACGTATGCGTTCAAGATCTTACACAGCGTGAAACAAAAACGCATATGTTCATTTTTTATTTTAACCGTGCGCGTTTTTCACTCAAGCACGACTTTGGAGCCATTTTAATAATAAAAAAAACAAAAAAATATAACATCACTTCCACAAACCGACTTATTACGAGCATTTGTCCCGAGCGTGGACTCATTCATGCGACTCTATGCGTCCTATTAAAGAGGTTGTCTGCTTCCGGATATTTACTCTTTTATTATATTATTATCTTCCATTAAATATATTATCTTGATCGCTCGACAATCTCGTTCCTAACTACTGTAAAGGACACCTTTTAACTAAGCCATTTCATGGGTGTATTATTATTTTAAATTGGCTGAGTTCATATTAGTAATATTAATCGCCGCGTAATAACATACCTTATAACTAAACTTGGATATGCCGATCAAGATGGGTAATGGCTTTCAATTTTGTTGGCCACCGGCTCTAGGGCGGTATGGGTATTCGATCTTCGCCATGAACGCGAAAAACTTTTCATAAATTGTTTTTGAGTGTAAATGTGTTTTTCGTGTATATAGAAAGACATGTTTAACTTTCCCGTGTGTTAAGCGGTAATAGGACGCGAATGACTTAAGAATACGTCATGTTTGAGGTACGAGATGGAATAGTTCTTTGTACGAGTATTAGATAATCTTGGAATTTAAGCAAATTTGAGCTTTGTTTTTGCTATGTTCTACAGATAGCTTATATCTCTAATACACAGTAAAATAGTAACATTATCTATATCTATATAGTATCTGCTAATCACTGAAGTCTGTTGAGATTTCGAGAGCATGATTAGTTCTATTCTGTGCAAGTTTCAATTGACTTACATACGTATACCTCTATATCAACTGCGCATGTTTACAAAACTGCTCGCGTAGTGCTTATATTCGCACGAGGGTTATCAGCCCCAGTAGACAGTATTGTCAGTCGAGTGCTACGAACCCTCAGTGGGTACTCTTTGATGTGGTTGTGTGGTTGGGATGTGGTAGTTTACATATGAATGTGAAGGATGTGAAGTTTGGTTATAATGAGTGTGTTTTTTTTATGAGTTTTCCGATGGAAATTCTAGAGAATACGAGAGAGTAGTTTGGAAATGTAGTAATAGCTCTTTATGCTTTTTGCGAAGCTTGAATTGAATGTCTGTGTAATATAGGAATGCTTAAGTTATTGAAGTAATAAATATGAAATGTGAAACTGATGTTTTGAAATTAACAAAAAAATGTATCTATACTAATATTATAAAGAGGAAAGATTTGTTTGTTTGTTTGTTTGTTTGTTTCGAATAGGCTCCGAAACTACTGGACCGATTTGAAAAATTCTTTTTCCATTAGAAGCCGACATTGTCCCTGATGAACATAGGCTACTTTTTTAAATTTTTTTATTTATTTATTTTTTTGGTTTCATGTGTGTTTTAATGTTTCCGAGGCGAAGCGAGTCGCTAGTACATTATAAAGTGCAACAATCAGAACAATGATGATTGAATTTAACATCCTACGCGGCAAAATAGTCTCGTAATTCGAGTTGGAAAATTCATAAATAAAAGTACATATTTTGATTATTGATCCTTTTCCGTTTTCTCGTTATGATGATTTGTGATATTAATAATTTTATTTCGTTCATTTATTTGTTACATGTGATGTTATTTTAATTATGTTCTTATAGAAAATAAATAAGTAAGTATCATTTAAACTATTACAGTTGTCAGTTCTCAGTAAAAAAAATTTACTATAAAAACGTATTCCTCGTTTTCAAATCATACAGTGGCTTCAACAGAATCAGTCAGTGAACCGATGTTAGTCTAGACGCCACGCCCCTTCCCACAATAAGTTGCAGCCTATAGATACGTAGGGTGTGTCGTTCCATAATGTTTTCATTCCTATATGTATTCTTAGATGCGGTTAGATTTTTATAAAATACTAGCTGACCCGGCAAACATTGTTTTGCCATATATAAGATTTCTAGGGAATTTCTAGTGTAGAAAAAAAAACTAACTTATTGTAAGTGTGTAAGGATGTGGTAAATGAGTGAAAGAGGTATGTAGTGCTGTGAACGATGAGGGAATATATAATAAAAATAACAAAACCTCATTCAACCACATAATACCTCATTATAACAAAAAAAATGTCCAAATAAAAAAAAAAATTTAGTGGTGGACAACCCTAATCACGGGTATGAAAAATAGATAGTAGCCGATTCTCAGGCTTACTGAATATGCATAAAAAATTTCATGAGAATCGGTCAAGCGGTTTCAGAGGAGTATGGGAACGAACATTGTGACACGAGAATTTTATATATTAGATGAATGTAGAAATTTTATAAAATTGCGCCTTTTCTATTTGTTGATAAAAAATGTAACAGCTTTTTTTACACGAGAAAGAAACGCGCTTAAAGAAGCTTATTCTCGGAAGCGAAACATCAATATAGTAATCGATATTATTAATCATAAAACCTTTTTATTTATTGCTTAGATGGATGGACGAGCTCACAGCCCACCTGGTGTTAAGTGGTTACTGGAGCCCATAGACATCTACAACGTAAATGCGCCACCCACCTTGAAGTATAAGTTCTAAGGTCTCAGTATAGTTATAACGGCTGCCCCACCCTTCAAACCGAAACGATTCACTGCACCAGCGTTCATCCACACTGCATCTCCAGACAATTGTTGCCACATACCATCTAACTTTGAGATAGACTTCCTTCCAATGTTTCCTACGCGCTAGATGCCATTTCCAAAGGACTTTTTTGAAGAGCCTTGGCTCAGTTATGGCTATTGGCCTGCATTGCAGACGTCCATGACCAATATCCACTTACAAATAGGTGGGCTGTAAGCTCGTATGTCTACAATGGCAATACAAAAAGCGATTGACAACAATATCAATGAAAATATATATATTTTTTTGTAAATTTATAATTTTTAAATGCTAAAATGTTCGCTCAAATACAATTTTTATTGCCCACAAAGGCAATTACCACAATATAAAAAGTAACAGTGATCTAACAAAGTTTGTAATACACTTGTTTATGCTGTATGTACAAACATTTTTTTTTTATTCTATTTTTTCGAATTTATTAATATTACTTATTTTAAACATATCTATTTGTTGCTCACTAATCAATTACAACAGAAATTAAAGCAATCATTAAATAAATAATTCCATCCACATAATATTCCAAAGCCCAACATGTGAATCAATTGTTGAGATTACTTTTGTCGAAACTCTGCATCTCATATTTGGCAATCACATTGCAAACTTCCATTTTGACTTTAGGTATTAAATTTGGTTGTAATTTCTTGACACTAGATGCCATGCTTCTAAAGAACACATCAATTTCATTGGTATTCTCCTTAAGAATTCTTTCTATGAGTTTATCGATGGTCTGTGTTCTGGATGCGACTGGTATTTGATTCTGATCTTCTATGTATTGTACGATCTTTGGTCCATTTACAAGTAGTGGTTTCGGTAATATTTTCACTGGGGGCATGTCTCTTGGCATTGGTACTGTTTTCTTACGACCACAGTTCTTTTTTCCTATTTTCTTGGGTTGTTTGTTACTGTTTTCTATTTGTTTGGGTAATATTTTGATGAACTTGCTCTCAATATCTGCATTGTCAACTAGTCTGATCTGTAATTTAAAGTTATTATTTTAAAAAACGAATAAGTCGTAACTGAGCAGCCTTTCACTGAGACCACCAGTTTTGTAGGACAGTTTATAGTGGGTTCTTTTTTTATGATAAGATAGTAGTTATCCAGATTATAGATAACAGATACAGATTATAGATATCCAGATAGTTATTTCTTTGACCATTATAATTGAAATATATGCTCATGCATTATATGCCTGTTCATTTTGATTTCCAGCAGTAGACGACTGTGGGCTCATGATGATGATGATGATATGCCTATTATGTACTTTCATTACATCAACTGTTATATAAACTGACATTTTTTTATCTACACATCTCACCACACAAATATCAAATGCATTTCAGCAATCAGTTTTAATGATAATGTAAGAAAAAATCATTTAAATGGAACATTAAATGGCAAGTGTATGCCAATTATTGAACACACTATTTTTTGGTTCATTGCATATTTCAGCATAACCCTGCTAAATTTTAATTTAGTTAACTAGAATTAGTTAGTTAACTAGAATTAGTTAGTTAACTCTTTCTTTACTGTTAAAATTGTTGGTTAACAGTCCAATGCAAGTCAACAATTGTTTAACATGGTATTCAGGAAAATTAATGAACAAATTACCCCACTGTTCTACTATAAATACGAGTTACTTTTGTCACACAAGACTGTCTGCCTCGAGCAGCCGAACAGTGTGGAGCTCTCTGTGGTTATTGTTGTACACTTGAAATCCAATAAAAGGAATTGTTTGAAAAAGTAAGTTTTAATTACTGTCACTATGGAAGGCAATGATAATGATGAAAAGAATAGTGTCAGCGACGCTGATATCATCACTTTAATAACACCATTGAACCATCCACTGCGTCATATATTAATTATCACTGAGTTAGTCATAAAGGTTATCACTCTAATTTGAAGTATACTTTAAAATAAATATTTTTAAAGTCATAACTTGACTCCTGTTTTATTTTTATGAAGATTAAAAAACAGTTACCTCATAATACTCTTGATTATCTGTTATAACCTCTTGTTCTGTTTTTGGTTTTTGTTCATTAATCTGATTACTTTCTTCTGCCTCCATCTCTTCGGTGCTATCAACCTGAAATGTTATTTGATTATAATTAAAAAATTAAATAATTAAGTCATATGTTATATTGACTGATTAGTGCTCCTAACAGCTGAGTTGAAGGTCATAGATTCAATTTCCACATCAGACAAACATTTGTGTGATGAACATTTTTGTCTGGGTGTTTAATATCTATATACGCATATGTTTCAACATATATGAGAATGTATATCTGTCTCTAGTTCCCACAGTTGAGATAATTATAGTTTAGTGCCAGAAGACAATGCCTGCCAAAAAGTGTCCATGTTTTACATGTACTGTGACATTGGTAAAATCAATGCCTGAGAAGTTGGAGCCATTTCTTTATAATTTTTTTTACCTATGAACTTACCAAGATGTCATCAAGGAAATTCAGTTTTTTGTAGACAACTAATTTGGTGTAACCTGGCATACTACCGAGACGTTTACTTCTTGTATAACTATCACGGAGACCTCTCCATCTCTTCCTGCATTCTTCAACTGAAATTTAGTTTTAATTATATAACTTTTATATTTAATAAAATATATGTAATATTTAAAGAGATTTCTATATAAAAATTATTAATAGATTTGTAAATTGTATGTACAGAATTCACAATGCTATTAGCTGATTTTTGTCTACATTAAAATTAAAACATTAGGATTACCTTCAATGTCCTTGATTTGGTAAAAAAAACTTCTCAAAAGAAAGTGGAATAAATTTCCTATTTACGTATCTTAAACTGTGTAGGTAATTATTAAGGCATTCCTTTACTTACAGTAAACAAAAGCAATATTGTGCAATATAGCACTTTAATATTTAAATGTTACCTGGTCTGGATATCTGTTTCGCTATTTCTTGCCATGTTGTTTCCCTTGCTAGTATATTCTTCCTGGAGGGGTCTTTAACGTTGTACAAATGAGCGTGTGGTTTAACTAGATCAATTAATTTTTCGTCTTCTTCTGTTGTCCATCCGACTGCGTTCATTGGCATTTCTAGTTTGATGTCAAAGTTGCGGTAAGGAACAAACAAGATGTCGGCCGCCTATCAGCGAACGAAAATAGACGCGCTGTGCTGCACTACGTCACGAACCGGTGGAAGTGGTAGCTTGTAAAGTCGTTTCCATGTTTCTGATTGGCTGAAATAAGTGTAAACGAAACGTTAGAGCAGTTTCAACGCCATCTAGCTTTTGAAAATCGAAACTTTCAGTTGACGATAGATGGCGTTCTCTTACGTTACTATTTTGATATCTTCATTTGTAATACAAGGTGGCGCTTTCAAAACAAAAAAAAAACGGCCCAAGGCTTGTAATTACAGTTATTAATATGATGTAGACACTAAAATCTGTAGTTTCAAATACTCTAAATTTAATATTTAGGAAACAAATAAAGTAACTCACAATAAATATCACGAAGACATATTATAAAATATGCCTACATAATTTGAATGATTTGTTTATTAAATAATACCTTATTTATTACTCAGGGTGAACCAGAATTAGAAATATATTACAGTTTTTTTCGGTTTGATTTCAAGTAACTTTTATGATGCTTTTTTATTGCCTTCACAAACTTTGTTGAACCTAACGAATGTTGAGGAAAGCTTATGTATTAATATATTAATTTCATTTAGTTTGCTTATCTGATAAGTGTATCCCAAAGTTATCGACTTTGAATTTTGAAAATGCCTTTCCGAGGTAACGCTTCCGATAAAGTAACACATTGCTTTTATTATACGACCTCAAATAAAAAAGATGGAGGTGATATAATAATGATTTTCTTTTACAAATCGCACATGGAGCAAACTAATTAAATCTTTCACTGTCAATACGGAATCGCGTTGAAATAATTATTTATCATGTTTTTGGGCTCAACCCATCACTAACTGTAGCATAAATGTTAGAAAAATAATTTTTTTTTTGTTCCTAATTGTTAGTTGCACAATAGTTCACATTGATGCGCCATGCATAGCTATGATTTATTCCGTGCGACTGTGTAAAATAAACATTTTAAATCGAATCAATCAATCTCAAATCAAACATTCAAAATTTAATATCATCGATTTCACGTCGTTTTTCACCGAGACATCATATCTTATAATCAATGAATGGAGGCGTAAAAGTTTATTGGGTTTAAGCGACATTTTTGCAAAATTATAATAGGAGAGCCATTTAAAGTTTAAAATTTGGTAAAAAATATCATAACTAAAAAAAATCTTCAGCTATTTGAATGGGGTAAATTTAATTGAAGCTCAATTAAAAACATCGAATTGTTGATCTATACTATCTATACTAATATTATAAAGAGGAAAGATTTGTTTGTTTGTTTGTTTCGAATAGGCTCCGAAACTACTGGACCGATTTGAAAAATTCTTTTTCTATTAGAAGCCGACATTGTCCCTGACGAACATAGGCTACTTTTTTTTTTTTATTTTTTTTTATTTTTTTTGTTTCATGTGTGTTTTAATGTTTCCGAAGCGAAGCGAGGGCGGGTCGCTAGTACTAAATAAAACGGACCTTTAATTACAAAGATAAATGACGCGTATTTTTTACTGATGGTAGGACCTCTTGTGAGTCCGCGCGGGTAGGTACCACCACCCTGCCTATTTCTGCCGTGAAGCATTAATGCGTTTCGGTTTGAAGGATGGGGCAGCCGTTGTAACTATACTGAGATCTTAGAACTTATATCTCAAGGTGGGTGGCGCATTTACGTTGTAGATGTCCATGGGCTACAGTAACCACTTAACACCAGGTGGGCTGTGAGCTCGTCCACCCATCTAAGCAATAAATAAATAAAATATTAAAGGAAATGTCGCTTAAACCAGCCTTTCATTCCTCGATCCATTTGATATTTCTAGCAAATGCTTGATCATAATATTGAGATATTCCTAAATAAATACGTACCACAAAAGCGATCTTTGCTTTAGATATAAGCCTTAATCATTTCAATCTCTAATTAAGAGGCAACATTGAGTTCATTTGTATAAATTCAACTTAATTAGCGGTCGGTTGTATTTAGTTATCTTAATCATCTTAGTATGATGAATATACAGACTCTTATCTCAAGTTCGGTACCTATTTAGTTCTTTTTTTTTCTATTTGAGCCCTGTTTTGTGTTCGTAAGAATTTTTAAATTTTTTACCGGGCTAGTAGGTGAGCTCACGGGGCTCAAACCTGACGATGTTGCTAACACGAACCCTAGCAAAAACCGTGCTTCGCAGAATCTACCTCCTCCTCCTCTTCCTCGCGTCGTTTCCTCACTGCAGAGGGTCGTGACCATTATAATTCGACATGATTTTACTCCTTGTGATGTCCCGCCAGCGCCTCCGATCATTGGCCGCATGAAGGGCCTCGTGGAATGGGATCTCTAGTGTGGTGCGGATTGGTCGAACCACCTTGTCGGACTGCGCCCGCGCGGTCTCTTTCCCTCGATCTTCCCTGTCACAAATAGTCTTTCTAAGCTATCCGGTGTTTTCCGAGCAACGTGACCGAAGTACTCGAGTGCGCGGCGAAGGCAGAGTGTGGACAGTCTAGTCTTGATCTGCAGTTGATCTAAGATAGACTGATTGCTTCTCTTCGCTGTCCAAGGTATCCGGAGCCTTCTTCTCTAATCTACCACCGGATCGGAAACGCGCCCTACTGAGAAGTTCCGGCGAGAAACTCAGTATGTTGTGTCTGTGGGTTAATTTACTCGCCGAGTCCGAGAAAATTATTGATATTTTTTTCATTTTATTTCTGTATATGGGCAGATGAGCTCACAGCCTGTCTGGTATTGACTAGTGTAGACTCAGACTCCAGAGCCAGTAAATAAATACACAGATTGCAATAGTTCACTTAATACTGCTTTATTTGTAACTCCACTTGTACAATCTTTAGATATCTGCTCACTACTCAATACACTGATTTCTGTCTCGTTTTTCAGACTACCGCCTTTTTTATTATGTCACGTCCCCACTACTGCCATTGCTCCCACTAACAGTGTTGCTATTTGACAATCCGATAATTGCCTTAAGTTTACCATGATACATTTTATTATTTTTGTTTTAATTATTTTACAATAAACCTTACACTAGATCCCGAAGTTCATAAATGTATCCATCACATTCATTAATCAAGATCGTTCTTCTTTAATATCAAATATTAGACGCATATGTGTTTTATCATATGCAATAATGTGAATTATGCATTATATTTGGAATACACACAATCTATTAAAAAACAAACACCGACCTCCCAGGGTGTCCCCCTGGAAAACTATAACTTATTAGATATTTTGTTACCTTCCACCGCGAAGGACTTGGAAAAATTCGTGACCATTTTTTTTTCTTTTTCTGTGAACTACAAGCTTACGTCAGAATATTTTACATGATAATTGTCTGGCTGTCAATCTGATGATACCATTCTTAGTAATTTTACTTCTCTATGTCGCTTATTTTCCTATTTAACTTCCTAGTCCATTGACGTTCCTATCTCGACTATTTGGTAGAGCGTGTAATTAGGTAGTAGCATCGTCCGGCTCATTTATGCTATAGTTATTCGTTCCGCTTTGACATTTATGATAGGCTATGCTACTGAGGCTTCGGTCTAATGTCTCGAACTGGTCGGACGTCATGATCTCTGCCTACCTAAAGTGACTTTTAAAATATTAGGCGGAAGGATTTAAAAAAAAGCAATTATGATCTAAAAATAAGACTTAAAATACCTTTCACATACTATTTAATTTAACAGGTTTTTAACACGTTTTTATTTTATTTTATTGCTTTGATGGGTGGACGAGCTCACAGCCCACCTGGTGTTAAGTGGTTACTGGAACCCATAGACATCTACAACGTAAATGCGCCACCTACTTTGTGATATAAGTTCTAAGGTCTCAAGTATACTTACAACGGCTGCTCCACCCTTCAAACCGAACTGCTTCACGGCAGAAATAGGCAGGGTGGCGGTACCTACCCGTGCGGACTCTTGAGGTTCTACCACCAGTAAAAAGTAGACTGAAGGCTGCGCGTAGAATGTTAGGAGCAGCATACAAATCTATCTACCTTCTTTCTGGTCCATCTTTGGATTTTACCATTGGAACTCGCCCCGACACTAAAAACTCACTATCGACAATTTTCTCCGAACACTTTGAGAACGCATTTTTACTAAATCTAATGCAGGGTTCCGTTCACTAGACAATCTGAAGTCAATAACCCGGTTGAAGTTTTAAATATCTTAATTTAATGCAAGCCGTGTACCGTTATTGCACTACGCACAAAGAGAGAGATTTAAAATAATTTATTGACATCTCTGCTGACTGACTTCAAAGCGATCCCCGTTCCGTAAGCTGCGATGAAATTGACATACACATCAACAATATTAATTTGTAACTAGAGGTCCCGCAGTAGTCGAAATTCGACTATAATTAATTGGAATTGTAAGTTTGTACACTATTATGATTGTATTTTATACTTCTATAATCACAAATTTCGCCAAGATTACACTATAAAAAATATTAACAAAGAGAAACAATATTTAATCTATTCTCAATTTGACAACAGACGTCAAGAACAAAAGTTTGACAATAAATAGTATGCATGCGTGTGTGCGTCAAATACATGGTATGTAGTGTGTGTGATGTTTTCTTTATTGATTTAATGTATCTTTTATGCATTATTTTAAAAAAAATATTAGCATTGTGCACTTCTTCTCTATATTCTCTATAAGTGTGGAAAATTTCATACTCCTCCGTCCGCGCAATTTTCGTAAAAAGGGATACAAAGTTTTTGCTTCACGTATTAATATTTGTAATATCTACATAGTATGAAACAAAGTCGCTTTCTCTGTCCCTATATCTGTCCCTATGTATGCTTAAATCTTTAAAACTACGCAACGTATTTTGATGCGGTTTTTTTTAATAGATACAGTGATTGAAGAGGAAGGTTTATATGTATAATAACATCCATTAAATAGTGGAGATATCTATAATAAATTACAGTTTCCGAAGCGAAGCGAGGGCGGGTCGCTAGTTTGTAATAATTGAGTAGTGTAATTTGTGTGTGTTAGTATAAATATGCCGTACTAACCAGTGGGGATTACATATTATGTACATATACCTATATTGTAAACACAAACTTACGATTCATGAGCAATTCAAAATTTAAGAACATTAATATTACGTGAGCATCGAATAATTAGTGAATTATTAGTAATAATTTTATTATAACAATAAATGATACACTGGTATAATTTAGTCTGATTTTTTTTTTTTTTTTTGTATTTCTGACGAAGCATGTTGCGGATAATAACATGTACTTTTAGGTTAGGTATATTGTGTTCTTTTTATTATAATAAATTTTGTTCATTAGATAAAAAAAAAAAAAAGTGTAATTTAACCACAGACAATAAACAAAAAAAAGATTTTTTTTTTTTATTGCCCTTGTAGGCAGACGAGCATACGGTCCACCTGATGGTGAGTGGTTACCGTCGCCCATGGACTTCAGCAATGCTAGGGGCAGAGCCAAGCCGCTGCCTACCGCTAATTTAGTCTGATATATAATAACACATACCTACTAGTGATATAACATACATCCGCCTACGAACATGCATATCTGGTATGGTAATGATGTCGCAATCTTATCCTGCGGGACCCTATTTTAGCATCCTTAATTACAATCTCTGTATGGAAATCTAGAAATTCGAAAGGTTTCACAACTTAGAAGTCGCCGTGGCCTTAAGGATAAGACGTCCGGCGCACGAGTGTGAACGACAATGTCGAGGTTCAAATCCCGGAAGCGATGTAAATTTTTTTTATTCTTTATAAACATTAGACATTTTCGCGAATGCTTTTCACGATGAAGGAAATTGGATCATTGAGCAAATTAAACTCACAAAAATAATTGCCGTAATCAGAGTCCGCACGGGTAGTTGATACCATCCCCCTTACTGCTTCTGTAGCGAATCGGTCGTGCGTTCCTGTTTGAAGGATACGATTGCTGTTAAACTAAATCATCAAGACTTAGGCCTCATGTCTCAAGACTCCATTTCATACTGTAATGTCTATGGGCTCCGGTAATTACTTTAACGTCAGGTGAGCTCGTTTACAAATTACAATAAGAAAGAATAAGACATTATAACAGAATAATTTGCTTTGAAGGGCCGGGCAGCCGTTGTAACTATACTGAGACTTTAGAACTTATATCTCAAGGTGGGTGGCGGCATTTGCGTTGTAGATGTCTATGGGCTCCGGTAACCGCTTAATAGCAGGTGGGCCGTTAGCTCGTCCACCCATATAAAAGCAAAAAAATTTTTTTTTTTTTCTATTAACAACTATGTGAGCTAGTTTATTAATCTAAATAAGAAAAAAGATGACATACCAGAATAACGAAATATTTTCACAAATCAAGTTTCGGAACACTAACAAATCGAATATGCTTATGCTGTTTTTCTCCACTACCAACCAGGCTTCGAAAGCGGTCCCCTGACATAGTAAAAATAAAACAGGAAATACGTTCTATATGAAAAGACACGTGGGGTGGTCGCCGATGGACCGCGATTCCGCCGTCTGTTTGTCACTATTTCACTCCTCATTCGACGTATTTAATTAGTAAATAAAGTACCAGAAGGGCATGTTAATTGATTCTGTTTTCGTGAGTATCAGACGTAATTAATACTGTTTTTACTGTTTAAGATATTATAATTTCCGACAAAATATTTTTAAGTTTTCGTGGTCACCGATGGCGATACAGAAGGATAGATGGTATGCTTTAATTTTCGATTAATTTTTTTAGTATAATAAGCGAAAAGCTTAAAGCCATGGCCATTGAAAAATACCAATAATCCAAATTTAAATAAACAATTATTTTTTTCTAATGTTTTCTCGGCATGTTTTCAAGATTAAAAACAAAGGAAGATAGTCTTTATATCATCAAAACGAACGATCCATGAAGCTAATTCGTATGTGTGTTTCTTTCTATTTATATTTCTTGTGCTTGTTAAAATTATCTAATTTTGAGATAAAAAATATCGTGTCAAATAAACTTGTTCAAAATCTCACTCTCACGGGGCGATCGCAAAATTTGCGTATTTCTCTACCTGTTTTTATGTTCAATGAGAATCGCGATAACAAAGATTCAGTGTAAACTAACCTCTAAACGCATAAAACAGTTCAAATCTCGAACGCGGACTCGGCGCACGCGTTTCCCGCGCGATCGTTAACGCGCGAACCAAGATACGTTATAAAATTTTATAAAAAAAAAAAAAAAAACATTGAATAAAACGGTTTGTCTCTGGGTGATTTTTATATTTAAGTTTTGTGCTCGATGTGTAGTGCAGTGTTTAATAACGATGCAGATCGGCCAATCACGAATAAATCATTGAGAAATTTCGTTTGTCAAGCAGGAATTAATACAATCGACGCTCTGACAGCTTCTGTGACATATGCCATGACTAGTTGTCATTTTGTAACCTCTGCATTGCACAAAGCTCGGTGGCACACTATTTACATACATTCCAATGCGTGATTGTTCAATCGACGATTGCGATTATCGCATTGGTACTTGTGGTCTCTATAAACTTATTATTTTTAAAACAAACCATTTTTTTATTTGACGTATGGCAATAATAACTTAATTACTACTTTAATGAAGCCCTCATTTTACTCGATTTAAATGAATGTATGCATTACAACTTTATGAGACATCACTGTGTGAATTTCGATAAATATTATTTCGTGCATCTTAATTTTAAAAAAATAACCACGTTTATATTGAATTTTAAATAGGTTTCAATAAAGTGCAACTTTTTTGAATTTAATATAAATATAATGATTTTTTTTTTTAAACAATCACGTCACCTTAAGTGGTCCCATGATAAGTTCGTAAAGAACTTGTGTTACAGGTACCAGATAACGGAAATAAATGTAAGATTTTTATTATACACATACATATGTTTAATATACATCCATAACCTTGGAAAAGACATTTATATTTATCATACAAATATCTTCCCTTGGCGGGATTCGAACCCGCGACCCCCTTGTGTAGTGACCATGTCACTTACCACTACACCAGACGGTCGTCTGTACATGACTGCCATCTAATTAAGTATCGAATAGTTATATTATTAAATATATGAATTCTAGCGAAACTGTAAATGTACACGAACTTGTTAATGGCTTACAACGTTTGATTTGATCGATTAATAATATAATCGATTGAATAATGTTGCAAAACTAGAGGCCAGTCTCGACTTTTTTTGTTGCTTAGACTGTCGGACGAGTTCACGACCCATAGACATTGTGGCGGGTAGCCATCATACAACGGAAGATAATTGACAGATGCCTGAACCTCGCTTACGACATTTTCAGGACAAGCTCGCATATATACAAGTTCCGAACAACAACATTCGGACCGTCGGTCTACCGAGCAAAATATCACCCGCTCGGTGGAAGATCTTCCCTCCGTCGTTAAGTCCCAAAGACATTAATAACGCGAACGCCACCATCCATCTTGAGAGGAATTCTCTGAGTATCACAGTACAACGGCTGCCCCATCCCATCAAACCGAAACGCATTTCTGCTTGTTGTTTTGTTCAGGGCGAGTTCTCAAGACACCCCATCGCCAGTAGACTTTTTTTTTTTGCCTTGATGTGTGGACGAGCTCACAGCCTACCTGGTGTTAAGTGGTTACTGGAGCCCATAGGCATCTACAACGCAAATGCGCCACCCACTTTGAGACATAAGTTCTAAGGTCTCAGTATAGTTACAACGGCTGCCCCACCCTTCAAACCGAAACGCGTCACTGCTTCACGGCAGAAATAGGCAGGGCGGTGGTACCTACCCGTGCGGTCTCACAAGAGGTCCTACCACCAGTAAAGACTCAGCCTTAGTGACTGTCGTTTATCTATAGATTTTAATAGAACAATCAAAATAATCCAGTCGCATTTCCTACCAAATATTGCGAAGTGAAATCGAGCTATTTCGTCATCTATCTGGATACTTGATTTTAGTTCTGAAAATCATGTCGGAATTTGTATCTTAGCTCTTAAGAATCATACATAACCAATAAACTGAGACGATTAATATAGGTTACCATTTAGGTATGGGATTGAAGTCTTCCAAATAAAATTTTCAACAATAAACTCTGGTACTAAGAAAATTATCAGTGAACAAAATGTCAGCTGCCATAATTGTTTTTATTTGTACTGTAATCAAACATTATTTTGAATGTAAACAATATTTAAGACGTACAATATTAATCTATGCTCAATTTGACCACAGACTTTAACAATAAACTAAAGAGTAAATATGTGTGTGTGTCAAATACATAGTAGGTCGGCAATGTTTTATATTTTATTCATTTAATGTATTTTTTATGCAAAATGTTAAAAAATATTAGTATTCTGCACTCCTTCTCTTTAGTCTCTATATGTGTGGGAAATTTCATACTCCTCCATTTTTCGTATCAATTTAATTCAATTTCAATTTTCGTAAAAACCGGTAATACCAAGTTTTTGCTTCACGAATTAATATTTAATAATGCGATGAAATTGACATACACAACAGAAATATTAATTTGTAACTAGAGGCCCCGCAGTAGTCGAAATTCGACTATATTTAATTGGAATTGTTAGTTTGTACACTATTATGATTGTATTTTATACTTCTATAAACACAAATTTCGCCAAGACTACATTATAGAAAATATTAACAAAGACAAACAATAATTAATCTATTCTCAATTTGACAACAGACGTCAAGAACAAAAGTTTGACAATAAATAAATAGTATGCATGCGTGTGTGCGTCAAATACATGGTATGTAGTGTGTGTAATGTTTTCTTTATTGATTTAATGTATCTTTTATGCATTATTAAAAAAAAATATTAGCATTGTGCTTCTTCTGTATATTCTCTTAAGTGTGGAAAATTTCATACTCCGTCCGCGCAATTTTCGTAAAAAGGGATACAAAGTTTTTGCTTCACGTATTAATATATAGATTTTATGTAGACATATTGAATTTATCTGTCATTTGAAGTAACACTGACTGCAGGCAGAGCGTGTGACGTCTTTCTACGTTTAAAAAATCGTCAACTTCCTGCTCGGATTAGTTGTTTCAAGAACGGTAATGTCCAGAAAGCTGATTCTATAAAAGGAATTGATATTAAGCGGTGCGGCGCGGTTTATTTTCGTACGTGGAATGCTTTTGCCCTCGGTCGGTGTTTGGTCCATTTCTTTTTTCTAAATTTCCAAATCTGCTTCATATACAATAGAGTTTATGTTTAAGCGGAAGATTTTTGGCGGGAACGCGAGGAGTGAAGTTGTGTGATTTTGTTATTTTGTCTAATTAGTGTTTCTTCAGGTTTAAATGTGTAATAACGGTGGCTTATTAACTGTTTAATATCTGTGAAAGGGCACAAATGTGCAAAAAGTTATCATTAAAATTAAAATAAGACTTGACCTAAAGGTCTTAGTTACCAGGTCATAAAATCCCTTATATATGTTTAAGCGGGAATGTGAAGTACATTTCTTCGGTTTATCAGTATTACGCAAATCGAATTTGCTTAGTTTTCATCAGTGACATAGGAAGCTAAGTATCTTCTAAAGGATTTTTTAGATTTCTGTGTTGGTTTTATAACTAGGTAAACAATAAGTTATTATTAACTATATATAGTAGTATTATCCGATTAATCCTGTTTTTTTTTACCATAATCGTTTTCAAATTCCAGAACACTGAATTTTACTTTACTATCGTTTGTCCATTTCATCGCAAATAATACAAAAGACAAAAATAATAAAGGTAACATTGTTTCGGAATAAGTCTGCCTTTAAATTGTTTTGTGTGTTCATTCTATTTAAATCTTGTGCATCATAATACTCCAAGCATAAAAGCCCCTCTCAAATTCTTCATACATGAATGTATCTATAAGTCGTGGACCTACGCATTATTTTAGAATCACAAATTGATGAATAGAATAAGAATTTACATTTTTGTAACTACTTCTGCAACTTATATTGAGTTGAACGATTCTGAAAAAAATGTTGATAAAGTGACACAATTAATATTGATCTACTCGCGTTTGTTTCCCGCTCCATTGAGTTCTCCAATTGGGACACAAGTTTTGATCTCCTCTGCTTCACCACTTTCGTGGAAGACTGATCCATATCGCGTATTCCCCATCCACCACCAGCCGTGCACATACCGTCAATGGGTAGTATGTCATTGATGAAAAGCAACTACTTATCTATTCTAAAACGGTTCGTATCTCGATCGTGGGCGTTTAGTGAAATTTTTAAAGAAACAGTCGCCTCGTCTTTCACTCTTTAATCTGCATTTTAATATTCACTTTGTGCTGAGTTTACAATAATACTCAGAACTACATGGACCTTGCACCGTTTGTTGAATACAGATTTTAGTAAACCAAATTTTAGCACTTTTAGTAAAACATAAAATTTCTTAGCTTTAGTTTCCTTGTAGAAATTAATTCAAGGAAGCTGTTTTTTAATCAATTGTTTTTCTGTCATTAACAGCAGATGAGATTGGCTGGTTGATTGCTACTGGTTCCATTGCTCATTGGCAATATAAGCGAAGACATTCATACCAGCATTGTGGAACACCGGATCTGTTTCGTAGTAGGGATACTTGCGATAGCAGATTGTGCTATGAAATAAATGACGGAATCTTCTCGAATGATTCTTTAGAACGTCATGAACAACTAAATTAAGAAAATTAACAAATAGAAGCATACATTAAACCTGGTCAATCTATAATGTGTGCACTGAAACAAAAAAATAACGAATTTACCTAGATATATTTAACAAGACGTCGACTGGGATTCCAAGTTGCGTAGTCTCCAACACTAGTCAGGTTCATTCACTACTAGTACAAACAGGCAATCTTAAAATCGTGAATCTCTAGTGTATCATTAGCCGCCCAGCGAGATGTTAGGTAAGATATTAAATTATGCCAACGCGCCGGTAGCTAAATAGGGTGGCGACATTTTCACATTTCGTCACACTTGCTTACTGTTTATTCAAATCAAACAATTTTTGAAGCTGATGCCATATTATACTAGTGACGTGGTGTCGTAATGAAATCATTATTTGAATTGTAAAATGTTCAGTTATTTATCCATATTCGACTTTTAATTGATTTTAATGCGGATCGTGAATAGCTAATTAATATTCATGATATAGGTTTGGACGTTTTATTGGTTTTCTGTGGACACTTTTGCGTGTGTGTCCGTTAATTAAAAAGCCTTATTAAGAGCGTATTTGTTGATCTTTTTTATCTGTAGTCAGTATATGGTGATGACAATATTGTAATGTAAACATAGAGCCCCATGACCTCACTTACTCGCCCGGCAAATCTCGTAATAATCCTTCGAGGTTACTAAAATAAGTAGCAAAAAAATAAATATAAACACATAATTCTAGTCTTTGCTTTGATGGTGACTAGTAAAATAAACCGATTCATTGAAAGTCGTCACCGTCGGCTCCTAATCTTATTATTTCAAACTAGTGGTCCCCCAGTATTCGAAATTCGACTACAATTAACTGAAATTATGAGTTTGAACATTATTAAGGTTCTATTGTCAAAGAATACTTCTATAATCACAGATTTCGACTACACTATAAACAAATAAATATAAAGGTAAATAATATTAACTACAGACTTTAAGCAATAACAAAAATTTTACAATAAACAAAGAGTATATGTGTTTTGTGTCAAATACATGGTAGTGTGTGTAATATTTTTTATATTGATCTAATGTATTATCAATGCATAATTTTACAAAAATATTAGAATTCTACACTCCTTCTCTATATTCTCTATAAGTGTGGGAAATTTCATACTCCTCCGTCCACGCAATTTTCGTAAAAAGGGATACAAAGTTTTTACTTCACGTATTAATATATAGACGACTATGGATGTCCAACTGCAACCATCCTAAGTTACAGAGTTAATTAATGTAATCGTAATGCGTGAAAACAAAACTAAAGAAGAGAAACCATTGAGTACAAATAATTTTAATTAATTATTCCATACATAAAACTAGTATTTTTTTTGTTTCGCTTTTAAGATTGACAATAATATGATGATGAAAACGACAATAATACAACCTAAGATTAAACGAAGTGAAATTTATTGAACTACTATGTGACCCGGAAAACTTCATAGTGCCTCAATCGATAAATAAAAGACGTGAACTTTTGGGAAAAAGGGAAAACAAAATTGTTATTTTTATTTAAATCCGAGCATTTTCATATTTATCTACCTTTTAAAACTTCTCTGGACTTCCACAAATCATTCAAGACCAAAATTAGCCAAATCGGTCCAGCCGTTCTCGAGTTTTAGCGAGACTAACGAACAGCAATTCATTTTTATATATATAGATTGTCATATAACATTGAACCAGAGTTGCTCCGACAACATTTTGTCGAAGAGGAATTTTCCATTAAAAGCGCTGATCGCGATTCGAAAATTGAAAAATACCAAGTCGCAAATGCATCCGTTGAGAATTATAAGGTCAAATTATGATAAATTTAAAAAAACAGTCACATTAAGTTAAGTGAGCTCTAAATAATCTAATCTATGAGTAAATTAAGAGCTTAAACATACCAACAAGAATCCATGGGAAATTGATCAGAAATTCACCAAAACAGCGATTGGCGCGAAAATAAATTGCGTGCGTGCCTTGAATACGCCAATAAAAGCCAATCATCAATTATACATCAAACAATCTCCATATGTAATTGCTTAAAAGAATTTTAACAAATTATTGACTTGCAAAACTTTTGTTTGAGTAAAAAATCTGTAGTTATATCCGCTCTTTTTGTGGATTAGCTAACTGAATAGTTCAGAAACCACACATCGTGAAGGTACTTCTAGTATTCGTCAATTCCTTTAGATTCTTTTTATGTATATAATATATACCTTGTTTTATGTGTTTTATGTATGTACCTATTACATTTCGAAAAAAAAAAACAAGTTGACTGTTGTCGAAAACTCTAAAGCTCATCAATTGCTACTAAACCAATAAAAAAATTATCTATAAAATCTGTCCTTATTATAATTCGATTTTAGTTTCTTTTGCCTCGTTGTTGGAGCTTGAAATTGTACACTATATTTGCAGGTAAATTGCCTAAAGGAATATACTAAAAATGGTCCTATAGAATTTTATGTATCATAGATTAGAATTGAGTTGTTAGATTTGAAAAATTTAAATAAATCAATATTAGACTTCACTATACCGACATATGTACAATAAAACATCGTCATATGTATGATAGCTTAACCTAACCACAAGTTAAATAAGTGCTGTATTCCTTTCTCTTAACCGCATCGTTTGGTAGACAACTAAATAATTATCCAATTGAAGCCCTCCTCACAACTACAGGTCAATTGTTTGATGACATTCGTTATTCTTTCGGACGGACTTAGTTTAGTGATAATTGTTTTTCTAGACTTTTTGTATTATTTAATTTGACTGACTTGAACGAATTTGAACGTTTTGTGAACAGGAAAATATACTTGCATGCGTATTGCAAGACTAACTAATAAACATGGAGCTATGAATGGTAAAGTCTTATTCTATTGCATAGGGAGGCATTTGCTTTTTTTTTTATCCTACCTAGCTGAGAGCCTTGAGAGGCTATTTCAGCGTAACCTTAACTAGTAGGTGAGCTCACGGGGCTCAAACCTGACGACGTTGCTAACACGAACCCTAGCAAGAGCCGTGCTTCGCAGAACCTACCACCGTATCGGAAACGCGACCCATCGAGAAGATCCGGCGAGAAATTCAGTGGGCTAGTGTTAGCAAATTTTCTTAGGTTGAGCCCGTGAGCTCACCTACCCGTCTGCGCGTAACTGGAATAGCCTCTTAAGCTACTAACGAATAGGTAGAGGAAAAAATCATATATAAATTAATGTTTATCTGGTAAAAGACACGTGCAAGTTTTACATAACACCGAATAAGATAATGTATGAATGTAAAACTAGGTAGAAACACACGGAATACAGCGTTGTTTTGAGACTCGCAACAATAGTACGGTCACGCTGTTAATATTTGGCGAAACCGTCCGTAACACATTGTCTCGTTAATGCATTAAATATACCGTGAAACGTTTGTCTACGTAAAGTTTTGGCGAGCGAAAGTTTCACTCGTCGCGGGGGAGGCTTTGGATTCCGTCGCGCAAAGTTTTTTTTTTTTCGTTTTTAAATAGCATGTGTTTTTAAAATTTTGTGTAACTTCCGGGTTCTGTTAAGACTATTTCGAATGATTATTAACTATAATCTTCTTTCTACGAATTCTTTTATTTTTTATGATTAGATGGGCGGACGATCTCACAGCCCACCTGGTGTTAAGTGGTTACTCGAGCCCATGGACATCTACAACGTAAATGCGCCACCCACCTTGAGATATAAGTTCTAAGGTCTCCTCGAGTATAGTTACAACGGCTGCCCCACCTTTCAAACGGAAACGCATTACTGCTTCACGGCAGAAATAGGCAGGGTGGTGGTACCTACCCGCGGGGACTCACAAGAGGTTCTACCACCAGAATCTGTCTACAGGTAGTTGTTTTCTTGGAGTCTCCTCTACATTATTATTTTTGAGGTAAATTATTATATAAGGAATCCTAAAATATTGTTATATTAACAAGTGCTGTTGAAATTGTGTGAGTGTGTGTGTGAGTATGTGTGTGTGTGAATCCTAAATGGCTCCTCCTTTAAGGAAATTGAAATGAATATGCAATTCCCTAATCAAAGCTACGTGTAAATAAGGCAGCGCAAAGATTAACGTCTTAAAATATAAATATTGAATGTTTGTTTTGAACTAAATATAACACTCAAACAATCCTTCAGGGGTGACGTCAGAACTACATGTTTGCTTTATTCGAATTTCACGGCTGCCTTATTACAAAGGCACCGTGTATAATTAAAATATTGGTAATGTAGATTTGTAAATAAACGAAACCCGAATACCATGAACTTTGATGTAAAATACGCATTTGAAATAGATTGCGCGCGTCTTTAGTACATTCATGGTACTAAAGGGCGTCTTTAGTACATTCATGGTACTAAAGGGCGTCTTAGTACATTCATGGTACTAAATCTTCTCTGAACTCGTTAAGCCCTAAGCGCTTCACTATCTCTAGCGCTATATAACGTTGCTTGTTGTTGTAGTCCTTGTCCTTGATATAACGTTACATAATGTTAATTGGTTGGCACAACTCTCGGTATGTTATCTAAAGCTATAGGTCTATAGTTCTTTTTTTACTGGTGGTAGGACTTCTTGTGAATCCGCACGGGTAGTTACCACCTCCCAGCCTATTTCTGCCGTGAAGCAGTAATGCGTTTCGGTTTGAAGGGTGGGGCAGCCGTTGTAATTATACTTGAGAACTTAGAACTTGTATCTCAAGGTGGGTGGGGCATTTACGTTGTAGATGTCTATGGGCTCCAGTAACCACTTAACGCCAGGTAGGCTGTGAGCTCGTCCACACATTTAAGCAAAAAAAAAATAGTTCTAAAGTTACAACAAACGACCATAAGTCAGTTTTTCACTGTTTCTTGTCAGTAGGACGCGCATATGCCCCGGTGGTGGCTGCGGTGTCTTGGTTGTTAGCAAACCTCCCCCCTCTCAATTAAGGCCTAGAGCTCAGACACATTTCCTGAAATTAATAAAGGCCAGATTCCGATAGCAAAACAAGGACGCCCTTTATAAATTTTATATGAAAATTTATTGTCCCACTATAAATCACCTATTGTTATAACTTCCTAAGCAGCAACAACAGTTGTCGTAAATCCGTCCCCAGTTCTACAATGATAAAAAGCACAAACATTATTAGAAGTAATTTAGAAATTCCTCGAACCACTAAAGGTTATCTGAAAAGAAAAAAAGGAAAAGTTGGTTTAAAAAAAAAAAACCGCCAATACTTTATTTTTGATATTTCATCGAATCGATGTCCCGTTTATACCATTCATCGCTATTTCCAGTAAACACACCCGAAGATTAAAGTATATTTTATTTTAAAATACATAATAATATGTAGTGGAATAACTGTGAAATCATATTAGATTGCAATAAATTGTTGTAATGTAAACATTTGGTAGGACCTCTTGGGAGTCCGCACGGGTAGGTATCACCGCTCGGCCTATTTCTGCCGTGAAGCGCTAATGCGTTTCGGTTTGAAGGGTGGGGCAGCCGTTGTAACTATACTGAGACCTTAGAACTTATATCTCAAGGTCGGTGGCGCATTTACGTTGTAGATGTCTATGATCTCCAGTAACCACTTAACACCAGGTGGGCTGTGAGCTGGTCAACCCATCTAAGCTACCAAAAACACTTTCATTTGATGTGATTTATAATTTGACTGTCTCATTATCGTGCCGAAATCCCAAAGTAAACTTGTATTTATGAACGGTACTGTTCGCATGCCACGGGGGTGGGCCTTTCGCGCGTCTGTACCAAATTCATTTTTGTTAATTCTCATTGAAATATTGATTGCTTGTGTGATATAAATTGAGTAGATTGAAATTCCTCTGTCTATTCTCAGCAAAAAAAAAAACAAAAAAAAAAGACGCCCGTCCTATTCCCCTAATAGAGTAAGTAGACTGACGAAAGCGTACACTTAAAACTACTAGAAACATAATAAATGTTCTCAAAATTTTAGTATCTACGCATCATATTGCATTGTACATGTTAGTGTATTTAGTCGAGATTATTTATAAACATTACGGTACAGAAGCCGTGTGCTTATGATGCTAGAAAAAAACTCTCATTCATAAAGATAATTATTTATAGTAAATAGAACGTAATTTGATTAGAATGGGGGTATTTACTGGACTTTTGTAGCAATTACGCGTGCTGGTTCGAAGTACGACACGATCGTTGTAAAATACTATTGAGACCCCGACCTCATGTCTCAAAGTTGGTGTCACTGTCCACATTGTAAAGTCTGGATGCTCCGCTAACCTTCATAGATTATGGATCTGTTGAGAATTATAAAAACGTAACGTCTACTAGTCTTTTTATTTTATTTTATTTTTTTGTTTTTTTTTATTGCTTAGATGGGTGGACGAGCTCACAGCCCACCTGGTGTTAAGTGGTTACTGGAGCATCTACAACGTAAATGCGCCACACAACTTGAGATATAAGTTCTAAGGTTCTCAAGTATAGTTACAACGGCTGCTTCACCCTTCAAACCGAAACGCATTACTGCTTCACGGCAGAAATAGGCAGGGTGGTGGTACCTACCCGCGCTGACTCTCAAGAGGTCCTACTACCAGTAATTACGTAAATTATAATTTTGCGGGTTTGATTTTTATTTTTTAGTTATTTAGTTTTTTATTACTTTATTTTACGTTTCTTGTTACTTATTTTAGTATTTAGTTACTCGTTTAACATTAAGCAATCACAAAATTCGATTTTTTTCATTAACGGAAGGGCTAAAATGTTTGAATATTCTTTAAGGTCGACTTAAAGCGATACTCCGTAATCTAAGCATGCGTTCTGCCCTTTTCGTCTCTGGTGCGTTGACGTTAATGTTTTCCGGTGCGAAGGGCAGAGCCGCTGTCACGTATTTTACGCTTCCGTCTTCTTCATTTCTACAATGGTGTGACAGGTCAACGATTTTTATATTCATGTACCAATCAAAAATAGACTTTCCCGCTTCGAATTAATGAAATCGTTCGAACAACGATAGCTTGTGTTCTTATGTCCTATTTTATTAATACGCTTTTATTAGCATCAGACGTATGTACGTTAGTATGTATGTTTGTAACGGAATCTTTGAACATGATTTTGACCCCCTTCAAAACGTCGGATTATCTCCATATTTGGTATACTTATTAAGGATCGATCACAATTCGATAAAAAAATATATTGAAAAAATTGAAAATTAAACTAAAAAATGAAAAATTAATAATAGTTTAAAAATAATTACAAAATACGCTTTTATAGAAAATCTAACTAAAGTATAAAAAAATAGATTTTAATAAATTTGAATTAAAAATAGTGTAAGAAAAAATGATTTTATTGTAAAAAAAGCGTGGGGTACATGGTATCAGTAGTTATAAATATTTTATGAACAGAGATATGAGTAGAAGAGTTATTTTGATAATATCCTGAAAAACATCCCACGCTTTTTTACTGTCTGTACTGTTTTTATTGCTGTCTCCAGGAGGTTATCGTGCTGTCATGAAGAAATGTTGGGACGTCTTTAAATACCTTAAAGACAATTTCAAGATTCAAATCGTTCTCAATGGCAGTTTTTCAATGTCACAACATAACTATATATGAGTAAAATACATGCACATCAGATGTATTTTTTTTTTATTGCTTAGATGGATGGACGAGCTCACAGCCCACCTGGTGTTAAGTGGTTACTGGAGCCCATAGACATTTACAACGTAAATGCGCCACGCACCTTGAGATATGAGTTCTAAGGTCTCAGTATAGTTACAACGGCTACCCCACCCTTCGAACCGAAACGCATTACTGCTTCACGGCGGAAATAGGCGGGGTGGTGGTACCTACCCGTGCGGACTCCCAAGAGGTCCTACCACCAGTGATTACGCAAATTATAGTTTTGCGGGTATCCTACAAATGATTTAAATATGTATTATTTAAATTGTGATTTTTGGAATTCACATATTTATTATATAAGCACCGGTTGTGTCGACCGGTTGATTGCAAACGATCAAAATAGTCTAAGTACGCATTAAATTAATATTAACATTTATAATACCAGTTTTTATAACGCATATTACGTCGCGTGCTTATTTGATTTAGTGTCTAGATTTATGGATTGGGTTTTTTTTGTCGATCCGCTACACGTGTTTTAGATAGGTATAGAAGTCACCGGCTTGAGCGATGTTCATTGGCGTCTCATTTGACTAACAGCGAGAACAATTATGGGTATGTACCGCTAGACATCTATGAGTATTGTGTAACATGATTAGGTTTGATCTCGCTTGCGACGAAGGGCTCGACGAGCGAATTAACGCACAGATACAGCCCACTTAGTTTCTTGCCGGATCTTCTCAGTGGGTCGCGTTTCCGATCCGGTGGTAGATTCTGCGAAGCACTGCTCTTGCTAGGGCCAGTGTTAGCAACACTCCGGTTTGAACCCCGTGAGCTCACCTACATGTTAGGGCGAAGCTGAAATAGCCTCCCAGGGCTATCAGCATAGGTAGGAAAAGAAAAAAAAAAGGTTTGAAAACTATGACCTGTTATTGCAGTAATATTGAGAACGTACCTTATCCTCTGAATGTGACTAGCAAATATTTTTTACGTTTCGCTCTTGAATAAATGCTACTCTTTATGCTCGTTGTCACGATCGGCTGCAATCATTTAAAACAAAACTCCAAATTTAAACTGACAATAGCTTATCATCGCAATTATTTAATGATCAACTCTCGTACCAATGGAAATTAAAGTCCAATTCAAGCATTATTATTTTTATGCAACGCTAATAAATTTTACGAGCCTAGATTAAAAGATTGGAATAGTTCTACGAATTTTGCCGCGAATGTGTATTCCAAACGCTCGTTGAATAAATTAGGAGAATAAAAAATGTCATGAATCGGCGCCAACGCTCTACTATACCTAATATGAATAAATTATACAGCCTGTCTTTGTATCCGTGATTGTTTCAAGGATCTCTGGATTTGTAGATAGATTTGTCTATGAGTAATTTAAAAAGATTTTTCGCATCTATTTGTATTTTTGCACATTCTTTTAAGAGTGTTTTACAAATCAAGACAGGTATATTTTTTTTTTTTATATTATTGTGAACAGTTTTGCATTTTGTGTATTGTTCCTATCGTATTTGATCTATAAATTTCGAAAGCAGTTTATAAGGAAAATGATATAATTTTTCACAGAGTAGATTATATGTATTATGAGTTTTTTATCTTTTTTTTTATTGCTTAGATGGGTGGACTAGCTCACAGCCCATCTGGTGTTAAGTGGTTACTGGAGCCCATAGACATCTACAACGTAAATGCGCCACCCACCTTGAGATATAAGTTCTAAGGTCTCAAGTATAGTTACAACGGCTGCCCCATCCTTCAAATCGAAACGCATTACTGCTTCACGGCAGTATTTCTGTAGGGTGGTGGTACCTACCTACTCAAGAGGTCCTACCAGTAAAAACTTATCAAGAGGTCTCAACCCTTTAGCAAGGCAAAGGGAAACGTTGCGTATAAATTATCTTGCTTCTCAACCTGCTTAAGTTAATTGCCTAAAACGAAATTTTCATGAGTCTCCTTATTCGATTAACCTTATTAGATTGTAAATTTCGAAAACAGAACATTATATTTACTGGTTGCGCGGGAAGGCTTCTCTAGTCATAAAACCCTTTGCCTTCACATGCAGTAAAGCTATTATAAAACGTTGAAGATAAACTGTATTTACTTTAGTCATTACGTCCATGATAAAGTGCTAATTAATCTTATCTAGCGGTCCTCGTTATGCAACCGAGCACAGAAATAACGCTGTCATTCACCTTGATCTTGTATGTGTGATTCTGCTATTATGAAATTTAGTATCGAATTCTTTAGTTTTGCTCGAATTAATGATATTATGTTTCTTGAATTGGCGATCCGATTGTGTGAAAATAGATAGGGCGGTTTTAGAGATGAGGCATTTTTTTTTTCAATACATCGCGTCGGTGGGCACATGGATTCAATAACATAATATGTTTTTTTTATTGCTTAGATGGGTGGATGGGCTCTCCCTGGTGTTAACTGGTCACTGGAGCCCACAGACATCTACGACGTAAATGCGCCACCCACCTTGAGATATAAGTTCTAAGGTCTCAGTATAGTTAGTTACAAAGGCTGCCCACCCTTCAAACGGAAACGCATTACTGCTTCACGGCAGAAATAGGGGGAATACCTACCCGTGCGGATTTACAAGAGGTCCAACTACCACTAAAAATAATAATATTTAATAATATATTATAACAATATTTCTTCTTCTTCTCAATCGTTTTACTCTTGAGAGAGTGGTCGTGATCGTCATGTAGTACTGGAGAGGGCAGACTTGACGCATCTCACGATGTCCCACCATCATCTCTCAACTTCGATCAATAATACTACTAGATTCGCGATTAGCGCTTCAAAAACGGCCCGAAAAATAAGACCACAAATAAATTTGTGGTCTTATTTCAAATTAGTATGGTCCAATCATAGCCAACACTAAGACGTCAAAACGCTGCAATGCGCGTTCAAAAACTGAGTAAAAAACCACCGTAACACCAAGGTTTTGGAAGGAATATCTTTTTTTGGTAAATTTATATTATTAAGTGTTTTTCATAAAATAATAAACACAATTATATTGTAAATAAAACAGAATTTACGAATATTGTAATTGTTTGGCCAATGTTTGCAACAAGGCACCAACTATTGTAACAAACATCACCTATTCTTGGACAGGGAATGCATAGAGTAGTTTTGTTATTTTATAATGTTATTTTTGTTTGTAGATTTCCTAGTAGCCCCTTGTCGCTGTGCACAATGGATATATATTGTCGCGAAAGAAAGAGAAGAAATATAGAACCCTTATAAAAATTCTAGAATTGTTCAATGGTGGTGGCAAATCAATGCAAAAAAGTATTAAAAAAACTTTATATGTATGTGTAAATATTTTAAGCGTATATGCTGAAAAGGATTTGTTTTCTGGGGGAAACGAACACAGCCATAAAATAAGCCTAAATTAAACTGATTATAGAAAAATTCATTGATATAAGATTACATTATATTTGTAAAAAAGAAACCGCTCATATAAAAATGACTTCTAAAAGACAGCTTTATAACAAACTGAATCTGTTTAAAGGTAATTAAACCTACATTATTGTTTTAATTACTTCTGTATAAAGAATACGTGGAAAACATGTTTCGTGTTTCCTTTCATATTTTTTTTACTTTATTCAATTTTATTTTTTATCACCTATTTGTTGTAATAGCGGCAATGTAAAATATTATCTACTACTTTTTTCAATCGGTCAAAAATAGTTGCGACCATACAAAATAAACCTAAAACAAATATGTATATTCTGCAACTCTATGTCTTTCAATACTTACTGTGTTCTGAGCATTGAAATGTAATACCAAGAACTACATCTAGTTCCACAATACAATAAGCACGAAATTTTAAACAAATATTTTTAACCTTATAAATTAGGCTTTAAGTATCATTTTAGAATAAATATTTTTGTACTGATGACTTTTTATGTTCAAGTGACATTTTAAATTTATTCCATAATATTCTTTTTCTGACGAAAGGACCTAAATACATATATTTTGCAATGGTATTTAAACTTTATGGTTAAGTTTTAAGGTTTATAATAAACTGAAGTCGTTAACATTATTAAACTTTTTTCTAAGAAATGAAGATGTTTTCGTGTCTGCAAACGTGGCCACTGGAGCGTCTTATTTTTGTTCCTGATCCTTAATCTAGTAGTATTATTGATCGAAGTCTCTCAATAATATTTTTAGTTTTCGTCACGTGATAAATACAAATATTGTGGTGCCTAAGAATTAAAATAAAGAAAACCTTATTCATTAAAAATATTTAGTAAAAATTAGATTCCATTCAGTAAACAGAGGTATATAACAGTTACCTAAATATTTGGTATACAAATACGAAATCTATCGAAGAATATTCCGTTTAAATTTCTAAAATTATAATTCGACGACAGGTTACGTGAAGTAAATACTATGGATGGATATTCCATTTATCATTTACGTAAATTACTTGAACGGCATTGCATTAGACGAATTAACAGTCGTCCTACACACGGCTTGGGAGCTCGAAGATTACATCTACACAACGTTTATGGCCCCCATTCAAAGGCAGTTTTCGTCATTTTCTTAGAAAAAGAAGAAAAGAAAGTTTACGTAAGCAACGCAATAGTTGCGATGCGATTCGTGATTTTAATATCAATTGTGTAATAATCAACTTTTGACTAATGTATTTCACTCTTAGTTATTAAGATGGAGGTAGTTTGTTAAAGTTTAAAGTACATTAAGCTAACTTTCGTTCGAGTCTAAGGCCTATGGATGAATTAATGGATGATTTATGATGAGAATAGATATAAATCAGGAATGGACACTTCCCTGCTGTTTGATGTTGATCACGTTGATCACGTCGAGGTCACCAATGTTCCTTGCTGGATGTCTTATTGTACTCTTCAATGAAACGATTTGGCTCGTATTTACAAGTATATTAAAAGATAAAAAACTGAAGAACAAATAATAATGAAGTTGAATATTGTAGTAGATAATGTATGTTATCGTTAAAGATGTATATGCGTTCGCGATCGCTCGATGAAGTGAGGCTCGGTGGTGGGCGAGAATAAAAACTTGTTTGGAGGGGGATTTAGAGATCCTTAACAAGTTGTTTATGGTTTCCTTCGATAATGTAGAAGAACCGATTTTTTTTTGATGTTTTTTTTATTGCCTTTTGTAGGCAGACGAGCACGCAACCCACCTAATAGTAAGTGGTTACCGTCGCTCGTGACGTCAGCAATGCCAGGGGTATAGTCAAGTCGCTGCCTACCGTTGTCTCCTAAAAGACGAATCTCCTATCTGAAGAACAGTTTTTGCATTCGGACAATTGGTATAATTTCGAACAATTCAGATTCCAGATAAATTTTTTTATTGCCCTTGTAGGCAGACGAGCATACGGCCCACCTGATGGTGAGTGGTTACCGTCGCCCATGGGCTTCAGCAATGCCAGGGGCAGAGCCAAACCGCTGCCTACCGCTTAAAAAATCTGGAAAGTCAAAAAACTACCGCCAATCGTCATTGTCATTTCTCTGTGATCACGTACGTGCGTAGTCTACACTGTTCTTATGCAATGGCCATTTCAATATTATTGTATAAGTAGGATCTGTGTCGCTAGACAAATTTGCATCGGGCGTTGGCCAACTAATGTGTGCTTAGCCTATTTACGTTCACGTCATTATAATGACTAGTGGTCCCCCCGTAGTCGAAATTCGACTATAATTAATTGAAGTTATAAGTTTGAACATTATTACCCTTCTATTGTCAAAGACTATTATTACACTTTTATATCACAGATTTCGCCAAGACTACACTTTAGACAAATATTAATAAAGACAAACAGTATTTAATATATTCTCAATTTGACCACAGATTTTAAGCAATAAGAAAAGTTTGGCATTAAACTTATTGATTTTATATAATTTTTATGCATTATTTAAAAAAAATAACATACTGCATTCCTTCTATATATTCTCTATAAGTGTGTGGAATTTCATATTCCTCCGACCGCGCAATTTTCGTAAAAAAGGGTACAAAGTTTTTGCTTCATGTATTACCTAATATATAGATGAGACCGGTTTCGAGTACCTAGTAACCTCGAGTAACCTAGTCTAAATATCAATTTATCGACATTCACGTGGTCCTCTAAAGGCTTAACACTAGATGGGTCGTGTACTCGTTCGTCTGACTACGTCCATTATTAAAATGATAATAATAAAGAAAATAGGGAAGAGTGAACTCGAGGTCAGAGTTACAAACTCGCATCTCTTATCACTGAGGCTCCTCTTGTGTGCCATAGATAATAATCAGATCCCGTTAAAAAAGATAAAGCTGTTTAGTAGAAGTTAATAAATGCCGTATATTTTTATAAGCGTCGCTGAATACATAGAGTAAGGGTTGACCTAAAGATTTTCAAAAACGGCCCTTGTAAATGAGAATTTTTAGAACATGATTTTATTTATAAAAAGCTAACTTAGTAAGAACCCGCTAAAAATGTTTTTTTAGTAAATTCTTTTTAAATTTCGTGTTAGGACTCATTCTCAGCTAATGCTTTGGCTTTGTTTTCGGAAACATTTATGATTTCAGTTATTTTGGTATCTTTGAAATGTACTCAATCCTTAAATCCATCATCTATCTATCTTTTAACAACCAGAAACTTCGATGCAAGTATTTACTCATTTGGATGCACACTGTATAGAAGACAAAAATTTGGCACTCGAATATTAATCTGTAAAATGTACGGGGTTTATTTTGTTTATATTAAATGTAAAAACAACAAATGCGCGAATTATGTACATACAAATTTGAAAGGACTGACAAAGCCAAAATGATTATTATAACCGCTAAAGCAAATATTAATTTGATAAATAAAACTAGACTCCTTTCCCACGATCGATCGCGTGTTCTGTAAGATAATGCGCATCCAAATATTGACATTTCGCGTTACGATATCAAAATTTCCAGTGCTTCTTTCGACATAAAACGCTTATTATGTAGTTAGTTAGCTTTGCATTTACATGTTTTGGGTAAAGCATTGGCTAGACTTATTCTAGCAACCTTTCCAGGTAATAAAAAAAAAGTGCGTGCGTACAAAGTACACATGTCAGAAATGAAACTTTTTTGGCGAACTAATTTATAAGTCTTGCTTATATTTATACAAATCTAAAACTTTAGATTTCCGAGACTTAGAGGAAGGGAAAAGAAAGATATGTTTCCGCCAAAAGTCTGTCAAATGTGAATCTCAAACCTCAGTGTTGACAGTCACATTATGTTTAGATTTCTAAATTGTAAATGACTAATATTTTGCCAATTGAATTGACTAATTTAATTTCATGCTATTTGATTAATATTCCAAATTCTTTTCATTTCATTTCAATTCCTATTATCATTTTTCACAAAAAAAATATAAAATATTAGGCTGTATGGTATGATACATTTGCCTTTCCAGTTGGAAAAATGCAACAACTACTACTGACATTTGACAAGTACTTAATTTCAATAGTAGTTTGATGTCACTTCCGTTGCATACCTGCGTGATGTTCTGTAAAAATTTTACCCTCATACCTACCCTAAAGAAGTTTCACTTCAAAAACATTTTACTAGAAACTATCTTGATTTGATATTAAATCGTTTAGTATTAGGATTTAATTTTAGTTGTAGGTTATATCACTTCAGAATTACTGGCAAAGAAGGTATTAGAGATTACTGAAGAAGGTATTATCTACTTCTGATGTCTTTTCATAACATTGGCAAACAAAACAGTCGACCATAAGACAGAAGATCTTGTAATTAAATTACATTTACTAATCAGAAAATTCGTTCTCATCTTGACCTCATTTCGTATCCTATCTTAAAAACTTAACTATAACACCAATTTACATTCCAGTGAATGTAAACTTAAAAGAAGTACTCAAAAGTAGTATTAAAGGTAAAACCTGCCTCTATTTATTGCAAAAGATTTATATCTAATAAGTTATAATTAATAAATTTGCAATGTCTAATATTAACAGAGAGATCGCTTCAGATTGCTATCGTTAAAACAAGTTTTCTGTATGTTGCATCTCACATTTGTGAGATTTGTTTCAATAGCGGATACAATATTAATGCATTCATGTTTTTAACAAGAAACGCAGCGTGGGCCGTGTTAGTCACAACGATTTTAACGCTCATAAAAATCGAATTTTAAATTATGTATGCAAACTTGTCTTTAACAGCTTTTACTTTTGTTGAGACAAAAATGTTAGCAATTTATGATTAATTACTTTAAAGTTGATTTACGATCAAAAACTATGTCGATTTATTTCGTAATTTCATTTGAGTCTGGGTCATTTATTGCCTCGTCTAAACAACATTTTAAACGGTACTGTTATAGTTCAGGATTTCACTGCGCCAACAAGTCCTTCACAAATTGGGCATACTTAATAAAGTATTTTTTTATCGCGAGTTCACTATACATAGTCAATATAGTGGATACAACACATACATATAACTGAATAAAGTGATAGTGATCGATGTCTTGGAATTTTTTTGTCTACAGATTTACTAGTTACATTTCAAAAAGTCATCGGCTTCTAAATCAATAAATAAACCTTACTACAGATAATATCTCGTTAGCAGTCGTTTTATCGCGCCGATCTGCATCGTATCATAACTAAAGTTAACAAGGTGTCTTACGCAGCTCTGTGACATTTCGAAGACTTGATCAATTTAATTTTTATCTCTGAAAATGCCAAACACAACGTTCGTTCTATATACCAACGTCAAAGAATAGACGAAGAATGTTTCACGTTCAAGGCTCATTCGAACAGTCGTTACGATGCGGCGACGAAGTATCGCCAAATGGGAACAAGACCTTGGCCGCGCTGGCCAAAATCCACAAACACTGTATAGGTAAAGCCCATGCCAATGGGTGTGTAGATCATAAACACAATCCACTCGCAAAGTCTGACTCGAACACTAGTTTGCAATCTAAAAAGTCCTTTCGTGGAGATTGCATCATTGAAATCAAAGAAGCAGATCGAAATCAACAAGATTTAAGTAAACCCAACGATGGAGGATTCACAAAGAGCTTTAGCAACAGTACAAGCTCGTATGAAGGACACAGTGATACTGATTCGGAGAATTTTAAATCAAAAGTAGATCCCAATAAGGCAATGGATCCATGCGAACGTCTTTTTGCACAAAATACTAAAGCATCCCTGATGAAAACGGCTCGGATGCGGTATTTTGATGATCCTGTTGTACAGGACGAAGTAGATGGTGACAAAACTAAACAAACCTTTGTGAGAACAGCATCAAGATCCAGCTATAGAGAACGAAAATCAGGCGTCGTTACTATAGAACAGGTCAAGTCAGATTGTGCCAATCATGACGAAGAACTCGGCAATTCAATGTTGTTCGATGATAAGAAGAAGACTCCTACACAAAATAAATCAATGTTACAACGCAAGGGCTCTACTGGAAGTAGTGCATCAAATGGAAAAGCCAATGGAGTAAAACCACCTTGGAAAGGAGCAAGTAAAAACGGTATACCGCCCGAGTCTTTTATCCGTACACCATCGTTTCGAGGAAGTATCCGAAAGAAAACCACAAAAAACGATGGAGTACCATGGCGTAAACTGTACGAACTTTCGCTTTGGAGGAGGTGCGGTGTGAGTTTCGCTACGGTTGGCGCCGATACTGAACGCGCGTTATTGCGGCCATGGAGCGAACTGTCTTCACAGCACCATCCGCCGCCCGTACTCGAGGTAAGTTCCACGTCAATCAAATCCTCGCCTCGGGCCACGATTGCTCTTTGATATCTCAATCGTATTTGGTAGCCAATGATTGCTGCACCGCCTCGCTATCGATGGTCCGTGCACGACTTATATGCTACCATTGTTAGGCAGTCACGCGATCATAGTTTCAAAGATGTTTACCATCACATGACCGTTTTGACTTAAAACGGCATTCTGGTCACTTATGTTTGTAATCTTTGAGTCATATCTTATCTAGACCACTCATTTGAGCTCCACCTTAGTTTGCTGGGAAGCTAAAATACCATAGAAAGTTGATCCACATTGAGTGCTCTAGAAAGATTACCTAAAGCACATTTTCGTTAAAGGAGATAACAGTCCGTAAACCAATGTTCATATTGAGAATACCAAGAACATAGTTATGATTGAAAATATAGCTAAATTAGGAAGTTATATTTTCAATTATTTTCATAATAATGCTTAGAGGTCAGGCAAGGTATTATATAATATTTCATAGGTTACTAATTAAAAATGTCTTTATATTGTGTCAAAGATTTATTATAGTCCAGGGTCAGCAGTTACGAAATTATCTATATCTACTTTATAAAGTAACAGAAGTGTGTTTGAATTTTTAAGATGTCTTGCCTAGGTTACCTGCTGAAGTCAGATAACCTTTTTGCTGTCGGTTTGTGTGTTTTTATTCATTCATTAATTATATTCATTATTAGTGTAAGATTTATACAAAAATGAATAACAATTTATAGTTTTGACTATGACCGTATAGCATTTTGGCTATTTTCTCCGAAATAAGAAAGCATATTTTACTTTGCCTTGATCAATCAATCTCCATGAAAAATTACATTACAAAATTTAATTAAATAAAATAATTCAATAGAGAAAATGAAACGAATAGAACCCCCAAAATTTCGACATTACAAAGTTAAATAAGTTGACATCAAATATCTATCTATACTCCGAAATCGTTTTGGCATGCTCTTTTTTTTATGACAGTATTTTTTTAAATCTACATATCAACCAAAACGCCTATAAGGCATTCATATGGTAGATTTTGTAGGTTTTAACAAATGTTTCAAGTCGCTTCATATAATCATGAAATATATCCTTATCAGGAGCATGGCTAGTATGCCGTTGAGTAGCCAGATAGCACGATCCGTCGGAACTGGCTAACTGCTAGAAACGCTCGTGCGTGTTACTAAGCAGCTTCCGCAGCCGACGCACCTGTTGTTCTATTCAATAAAGACCCTGAGGTTAAATACCGCCCAAATTACGACAAGACACGCGATTCTCAACTTTAAGTTAAGGTGCTGGACATCACAATGTCAATTCCACCTTCCATATTGAGGTATCAGGTCCAAGTCTCAATTTCGGTGCATCACCGATACCCCACCCTTCAAATCGATAAGCATGTATACCTTCTTTACGACAGATCCTACCATTATTAATACCTAATGATGCGATTAAAATAATGATTAACGGTCAAATTATCTACCTTTTTTGATTCTATAAGACACTGGACACGGTTTTTCTAAGGGCTACATTATGGTTTACAGTTTTTAGTTTTTCGTGATTAGACAGGTCCGATAAAATATTTATTTATTTATACTTATTGTACACAAAAAGAAAATAAAATAAAAACAGATTTAAAGAATGTCTAAATCCTATGTACAAAGGCGAGCTTAACTCATTCATGAGTTTTCTTCCAGCAAACCATTAGCAGAGAGAAATACGATGTATAAGAGGGGAAAAGTGTACAATATAAAAGGTATTAAAGCATGACAATTAAATTAAGCTTAGAAAAAAAATCTAATATAAAATGAAAAATACATATAAATAAACATACACAAACAATAACTTCAATACAATTAAAGTGACAGGAAATGTTTCTTAATTAGACTCTTAAGAAATTCTAGAGAGGAACTAGCACGAATAGGTTGAGGGAGAGAATTCCATAATCGCACTGCTTGTATTGTGAAAGAGCCACTATAGAGACTAAACATAAAGCGACTAAAATACAACAAAACATTCACAATGAATCCCTTTAATAATACATTCGAATGTGATTAACTAGAAACATTAGAACACACAAATATCACCTTTACAACAACAATGATAAAAATGACAAACAAGGACGACAAATGCAAATCGTCTAATGTTGATTTGTTACAAGCCTCGCTTACATAATAAACCCGACTTCGAGACGTGCATATGAATTGTAGATCACGTATTATGTATGTACAAACTGTGCCAACGCTTCGGGAAAACTTATAAAAGAGCGTGGGCTAAAATTAATTGTTTCTACAGTTACGTTTTTGGAGTTTTTTTTAAACTAATTGTTGAGATTAATTATGGTAAAATTTTTAAACTTTATTTACGACCTTACGATTAAATAATCCACCCTACGAGGACCTTAGAAAATCCAATTTATTTTTAGCATAAGTATGTCGAGCTAATCAGTCAAATATAATTTTTTTCTGTATTAGAATATTTAGTTAAAGCTAGTTTTCGTATAATGGTCATCCATATAACCAACGTCATCTCAAGATTTAGATTCATTTTATGTATTTTTTACTTATTTTTGGATCGAAATTCCTTATGGGTCGATGCGGAGGGGTAGGTACCCTAACCGGGAAAAAACGTCCGTAACGTAAGATTTTTATTATTTATGTACAGTCTTAGTATGATGGCTATACAGTGTCTAATGTATAGCCTACGTGATGATGGTTATTATTATTATTCATAGATAGCTGTTTCTTTGTATATTATTATATATTTTTTATAAATCATTGTGAATAAAATAAAGTTGATAACTTTGTGAAGTAGTTTTTTTTTTATCAATAAAAAAAACATAATAAAAAATGTATACCCGAATAATTATTTTCTTTATACCTCGAATAGAACTTAAAATTAATATGTTTATAATAAGGAACTTCCTTCCTATCCGGTGTCCCAAGACACCACACATCTATTTTATTTCTGAAACAGAAAGTGACAGACGAGAAAAAGGCACTGAACTGTTTGGTCTTGACTTATTTATAAATACATTAGTATCAAACAGAACATGTGAACCAAATATTTTCGATGCATCCAATTATTCAATTATTTACGATCAACATAAATCCATTTATCATATGTGCATTTTTAATGTGTGTATATTAATTGCTACAAATACTTGGCTGCGAACAGACAATGCATGTTTCGTAACGTCTTTAAATTCAATTGCTAATCTCCCGTATAATTTGTCACCTACACTTTATAAGTTTAGGCACCCACAGAACTGTTCAGTTTAGCTCGTGTCTAAAAAAGGACAATGCCCATTTTCTATGGGCGTTTGGGCCCCTAAAAAAAGTTGTCGCGTCATGATGGTTTTAATTTATTTTGATAGACAAAGAAATATCGTTTCATATTCAGAAAACTATTTTTATATTCTCACCCAGGTTTAAGAGAAATCTGTTTTTTTCTGCAGCTAAAATTAAGTTGTTAATTGTTTTTTTCGAAATCAATAATCGCTTTCATCAATATTTACAGTATTAAATAAGTTAATGGTGGTTAATGTTGCTAGGAATAAGCCCTTACGTACATTTTATTATTATTATATCCTCATAATAATAATAAAATGAAATGAAAATCCGGAAACCGACAACGATATTGTTGTTGTTGTTTTTAAATTCGCCAATAAGCAGGCAAAGAGCGTAGCCTATACAGCCTAGTCTGTCATAGTTATATTTTTCTATGTCAATAAAAAGCCGGTGTATCTCTTTTTATTGCTTTTTGGGAGTTTTGACATCAACTCGATGAATAGCGCATTGAGTGAACACAAATTTCCGCAGACCTTTTATCTTGAAAAAAAAAAACAGTCACTGCTATGTTAGCCACAGTTTTATTCCAATGCCTCAATAATCGTGAACAACGATTATTGACGTTTAATACACAAAACAACGCCCAATTTATATATTATACATCACAATAAACTATTAAAAAAACATTAAAATAAAACTTCAAGTGACGCTTCACTCGGGTTGCTGCTAAAACTCTCTGATCATATATAATAAGAATAGAGTAATGGTAGGCCATTGAGATTTTTACTAATGGAATCATTAATATCTAAAAATATTAAATAAAATAACTCATGGTTTTAAGTAATAATTATTATTACAATATATAAATATTGAATTGAACAAAAATAAACTAAAGTCTGAATTATAACCATTAGTTATTTTTTTTAATTTGTTGTTCAAGACACAGACAACTCTTGCGTTTGGCAGCATATAGGTTTACTATAAGGCTGTATGGGCTAAGCCCTTTGTCTATTGGCGAATTTAAAAACTATGCCACTAAGTTTTGGGATGTTATCAAATAAGTAATTTATTTTTTTGTAAAACAATGCCAGGGCGAAAGAAATGTTGATACATAAACTAAACAACGTAAAAAAATAAGGCATAGTTTTTCAAGTACAAATAGTTTTGACATAAAGTTGGCCCATTTTTGGGCATTGTCCTTTACACATACCGACAAAAACCTGGAAATAAATGACCACGTTGCCAGGGTGATTAATGGAAACCAAGTATTTTTGACTATTATTAGCGCAGTAATATGACGTACTGGAGGAGGCCTTCACTCGAAGAAGCGTTCTTGAAAAAAAATTAATAAAAATTGTTAAAAGATTTTATTGTATGCAACTACTGCTATTATTGATTGCAGTTTTTTTTTACTTATCATTATTTTTATTTAATCTCATGCATGGTTGACCATAGTGATTGCGCTTGTGGCTATGTGGTGTAGGAGTGCAATACGTGTGAAAAATCGCAGGTTCAAGACTCGGCAAACTCGACTGTATTTATTTTTCCTCTAAAAAAAATTCGTACGTACGTAAATCTACGTGAACACGTTATTATTTCTAGAATTGAAATTTAAACAAGTACTCTTGCATTTTGTACACAAACTATTACAAACTTACAACCTATTTGCGGTTTTGCTTCTGTCGCCGGTTAGCATTAGGTTTTGTAATATTTAAAGACATTTAGCTGTTCTATTGTAAGTTTACACGTTAAACCTGCTATTAATAAGTGCGGCGTGAATATGGAATTGTTATGTTTTGAATTTACATTGTTATTTGACTTCAAACTCGATTCAATCACACAATATAGGTTATTATTATTATTATTTACTAGCTGACTCGGCAGACTTCGTAGTGCCTCAATCGATAAATAAAAGACACATCAAGGGGACATATCAAAGGAAAAACAAAATTGTTTGTTATAATATAATTCCGAGCTTTTTTATATTTTTTCACCTTTTAAACCTTCCCTGGACTTCCACGAATAATTCAAGACCAAAATTAGCCAAATCGGTCCAGCCGTTCGCGAGTTTTAGCGAGACTAAAGAACAGCAATTCATTTATATATATATATATATATATATATATATATATAGATTTATTACTAACATTTGCGAACAAGCTTACGACCCACGTGGTGCTTGTGGTCACCTGAGGACATAGACATTAACCTAGTCAATTCTGCCTTTCATCATGCGACACGAGTTCAAAGTCTTAGTTTTTACAGTACAACGGCTGCCCTTTTAAACCGAAATGCATTACTGCTTCACTGCAGAAATAGGTAAGGTGGTGACCTGTCGTCCTACCACCAGTTAAAAAACGTTATAACTGTTTGTAGATTAAACCATAATATAACCCTTATAAATACCGTGCCCAGTGTCTTATAGAATGAAAAAAGGTACATAATTTGACCGTATATCATTATTTTAATCGCATCACTAGGTATTAATATCTTTTTTTTTATTTATTTTTTTGTTGCTTAGAGTGTGGACAACCTCACAGCCCACCTGGTGTTAAGTGGTTACTGTAGCCCATAGACAGCTACGACGTAAATGCGCCACCAACCTTGAGATATAAGTTCTAAGGTCTCAAGTATAGTTACAACGGCTGCCCCACCCTTCAAACCGAAACGCATTACTGCTTCACGGCAGAAATAGGCAGGGTGGTGGTACATACCTGCGCGGATTCACAAGAGGTCCTACCACCAGTAATTACGTAATGGTAGAACCTGTCGCAAAGAAGGTATACATACTTATCGATTTGAAGGGTGGGGTAGGGGCGATTCACTGAAATTGAGACTTGAATCTCATGCCTCAATATGGAAGGTGGCATTGACATTGTCATGTCCACACTATCTACGTACAATACAGCTACTTAATAATTATTACTCTACTAATACTCTAACGCTCTACTCTTAATACTCTAACGCTATTAAGTGAAGCCTTTCATCAATTCGTTTAGAATTCTGGAAAAATCTAATTAGAAAATCATATTTCATTTGTCCAATTCAGTGACTCAAGTAATGGGCCCTCAGACACAGCCCACTGAGTTTCTCGCCGGATCTTCTCAGTGGGTCGCGTTTCCGATCCGGTGGTAGATTCTGCGAAGTACGGCTCTTGCTAGGGTTCGTGTTAGCAACGTCGTCAGGTTTGAGCTCCGTGAGCTCACCTACTAGTTAGGTTCCGCTGAAATAGCCTCTCAAGGCTATCCAGCTTAGGTAAGAAAAAAAAAGTAATGGGTCAATTTCTAATCTTGCATTTGAAGTTAATTACGCTGTTTTACGTTACGTTTCGGGATATGATATAGATTTGAAATTAATTACATAGGTATGAGAAAAAAAATGTATATAATATAACTATATAATGAATGTTTTTTTTTTCTTTTTTTATTGCTTAGATGCGTGGACGAGCTCACAGTCCACCTGGTGTTAAGTGGTTACTGGAGCCCATAGACACCTACAACGTAAATGCGCCACCCACCTTGAGATATAAGTTCTAAGGTCTCAGTATAGTTACATCGGCTACCCCACCCTTCAAACCGAAAAGCATTACTGCTTCACGGCAGAAATAGGCGGGGTGGTGGTACCTACCCGTGCGGACTCACAAGAGGTCTTACTACCAGTGATTACGCAAATTAAAGTTTTGCGGGTTTCATTTTATTACACGATGTTATTTCTTCACCGTGGAAGTCAATCGTGAACATTTGTTAAGTACGTATTTCATTATAAAAATTGGTACCCGCCAGCGGGATTCGAACACCGGTGCATCGATACACACGAATGCACCGGACGTCTTATCCTTTAGGCCACGATGACTAAAATGTATATAAAAACATCACGCTTTATTTTATGGCGTGAAATCGAGTGTTCGTCGGCACTATTTGGCAAGAAATTATTTCTTCATTTTGTTAACTAGAATATCGTTGTATTTTAAATTAGTAGGTTTATCTGTAAAACGAGGTGATAAATTTGTTTACGAGTGTTGAACTTTTTATATTCGAATTGTAAAATTGATTCAAATACGTCAATTTAAAAAGGCATATTCTTAGTTAGTAAAATTGATTTCATGGAAATGAAACCATATGGTTCTAACAAAATTTTCTTTGATGCATTCAAAAGGGAAAAGGGGAAGAGGTCGACCGAAGAAGACATGGATGGAGTGTGTGAATGCGGATATGAGAGAAAGAGGAGTGAGTGTTGAGATGACGGCTGATAGAGGAGAATGGAGTAAAAAATTCACTGTGCCGACCTCACTTAGTGGGATAAAGTGGAGATAGACAGGAGAGATGGGTATACGAGTCCACGGCCCACCTGGTGTTACGTTGTTATCGGAGCCTATAGACATCCACAATGTAGATTCCACCATTTACCGTGAGACGTGAGTTTTAAAGTCTTAGTTTTTCAAGTACAACGGCTGCCCACCCTTCAAACCGAAACTTATTACTGCTTTATGGCAGAAATAGGCAGGGTGGTGGTATTGTTAAGGAGTTACACATTTCGTTAGAAAAATCGGTACCTGCCTGCGGTATTCGAACACCATTGCATTGCTAGATACGAATTCACCGGACTTCTTATCCTTTGGACCACGACGACTTCCCGTTCCGGTATTGGCTTAACACCAGATGCATCTTGATATTTTGCGCCCACTACTGTTATTTAGCTTCCGTGTTCTAAGATGAGGAACTGAAAGAAATAAACACAAATATGTAGACAAAGTATATATATATATATATCGACGCTTGAAAGGCAAACGTGACTAAGCGACAATGCGTGAACTTTACAGTAGACTAATTTAAAGGTGAAATACCTGAAAACAAATTTATTTTAACGTATCTAGCTGTAGTAGAATCTAGCTAGTAGCTATAGGATTGAAATGATTTTAATAGACCTAGAAATATATTTTTTTTGAGCATCGAATATGGTTATTGCCTATCATTTATGTGCAAAGCAGTTATTGTCGCTTAGTCACGTTTGCCTTTCAAGCGTCGATATACCTAGTCAGGTCATAAGTATTGTCACACAGTAAAAACTTTTCTTTTAGAATGCTGGCCACAAAAAAGTTTATTGAATTCGAATTTCGAATTGTTCATGAAAATAAAAATAGTATACATTTAGAATTTTACTCATTTTTAAATATGGAGTGGACGCTTAAAGAAGACCGTGTTGCAGTTACTGCGTTGCATCGTTGCGGTTACGCGCCAATTCAAATTTTTAACATACTGAAAAATTTGAATACAGCCAAAAGATTCGTTTATCGTACCATCAAACGATACAATGAAGACTCTAGTGTAGATGACAGGTCAAGAAGTGGTCGCCCTCGGTCTGTTAGGACTCCAGCAGTGATAAAAGCTGTGAAGGCGCGAATTCAAAGAAATCCCAAACGTAAACAGAAACTGTTGGCCCTTCAGATGGGGTTAAGCAGAACCACGGTGAAAAGGGTGTTAAATGAAGACTTAGGGCTTCGGGCATATCGAAGAAAAACAGGACATCGTTTGAATTTTCGTCTAATAGACCTGAGACTGAAGAGATGCCGCGCTTTGTTGAAGCGGTACGCGGGAAAAAAATATCGGGAAATTCTTTTTTCGGATGAAAAAATTTTTACCGTAGAAGAGAGCTACAACAAACAAAATGATAAGGTGTACGCACACAGTAGTGAAGAAGCGAGCAACCATATTCCGCGTGTCCAACGAGGTCATTTTCCATCCTCGCTCATGGTATGGTTGGGAGTTTCTTATTGGGGCTTAACAGAGGTACATTTTTGTGAGAAAGGTGTAAAAACGAATGCAGTTGTGTATCAAAATACAGTCCTGACGAACCTTGTGGTACCTGTTTCTCATACCATGTTCAATAACAGGCACTGGGTATTCCAACAAGATTCGGCGCCAGCTCATAGAGCGAAGAGCACACAAGACTGGCTGGCGGCGCGTGAAATCGACTTCATCCGGCACGAAGACTGGCCCTCCTCCAGTCCAGAATTGAATCCGTTAGATTACAAGATATGGCAACACTTGGAGGAAAAGGCGTGCTCAACGCCTCATCCCAGTTTGGAGTCACTCAAGACATCCTTGATTAAGGCAGCCGCCGATATTGACATGGACCTCGTTCGTGCTGCGATAGACTGGCCGCGCAGATTGAAGGCCTGTATTCAAAATCACGGAGGTCATTTTGAATAAACTTTAGTGTCATAAGAATCTATGTTTTGTTAAGTTCATTTTGGTATATGAATGTTTACATAATGAATAAACTTGTTTCAATTATTTTACATTAAACATGTGACAGAATTTATGACCTGACTATGTATATTTCATAAAAGCCGTCAGCTGAGTTCTGCGTTCGAAGCAATTTTCACATAAAAATTAACATTATGTAAAAACGAAGGTTACTTATTAATGTTAGTAATAACAAATCACCCACACGACAAATCGCGTTGTGTAATACTTACGTACGTTGGATGTAAATTGTGTTTGTTACACGTTCGAAATGACTTTAGGATATGCAAATGGATTGTTTGTAACTAAAAGTTTATTTATTAGATTATGTGAGCTGTGAGGGCATTCTTGAGAGTTACTGGTGGTAGGACCTCTTGTGAGTCCGCACGGGTAGGTACCACCGCCCCGCCTATTTCTGCCGTAAAGCAGTAATAAGTTTCGGTTTGAAGGGTGGGGCAGCCGTTGTAACTATACTGAGACCTTAGAACTTATATCTCAAGGTGGGTGGCGCATTTACGTTGTGGATGTCTATGGGCTCCAGTAACCACTTAATACCAGGTGGGCTGTGAGCTCGTCCACCCATCTAAGCAATAAAAAAAGGGTGGCTCAGTCGATAGACTTCTGAGGACTTCGCTCAAATATCATTGTGGATGACGGAATCGTGAATATGTCTATATCCCTATAGGCATATTCACGATTCCGTCATCAAGGAGTTCAAGAGGGAGAGTTCAATCACTAGTATTACGAGTACTATTTTTTAGAAGTTAAACTTCCACATTGAACAGATGATTTTCTTCCGGGCTATGGGTGCGGGACTAGACAAGATTAAGTACACTCATCCGAAAGTTGAAATTCAAGACGTTCAGTAAAATGAATAAGTCCGAATGAATAATATGAATAAGAATAAGTAAAATGAATAAATGATAATTCTAATGCGTCCAACAGTTTATCCTGTGTAGTATTATCTTGTCGGTATCTATAAAGGTATCGTTTATTCCTTATACGAGGAAGATAGACCAACACGCAATCATTTAAAATAATGAATACGTATTAACAGGTAAAGACAAAATACTGAAGCACAATATTATTCGCTGTTCGACAACCGATCTTCATTTCTTTTTTTTAGTACCTATTAATGAGCTTTGTTGGTACCAATAAAACAATGGAACGGCAGTTTATTATTTTAAATATTAACAAAAGGAAATATGTAATACTTAAAATGTATCTAATTTTTGAGGTGTCATTGAGTACTCTGTGACCATGAGAATTCTATCTAACATCAATTTTAGAGCCGAAAACCAAGCTAATTAACTTATAGTCAATTCGTTTGGAGACTTATTTGTTTATGCTAATTTAGTAATTTAAGATATTGTATTTTATATTAATAATTAAGTCACTATAAATATTTTATACACTTAAGAATATTACATTTACTATTCATTAATTGTAGACAGAATTATTATAGCAAAAAATACGCGCTTTAAATAATAATTAAATAATGTACCAAAAAAATCCCTGAAACATTTTTAGTTGTGTACTGCCACACTACAATCGTTTTTTTTTAATTCGTATTTTAAGTATATTCATATTTTTATTATTTTAAGTATAGTTTGCCAAAGTCCTTCAGTGTCATCAAAATAGGCGTTGGTGTTATCTCGCGTCGGCATCTCTTTAGATGTGTATTCGTGCATGTAGATAACTTGATTATCATAAATTCAGTTCCTCTGGTGTTGAGTCTCTTACTTAATATGTTTTCATAAAGATTACGTCACGTTGTAGTGCCAGAAGAGATTCGGTTTATGGGATGTCCTAAGTTATATGTCTTAAACTTTTTTTTCTTTTACAGGTAATAAGGTGTTTGATTATCGAAAACTAAAACATGAGAATCGAAGGTAATGATTGGCATGAATGCAATTATAGTAGTTTTAAGAACAACTTCTTTTATATACTCTAGAAAAGATGCTTCTAATAAATGAATTTCGTTTAATACGTACTACGCAATGTACCGACATCCGTGAATGTAACAAAAAAAAAACTTTGCAAACTACATGTAAAATATTTATATAGCCATCTAAATTATGATTTTTTTTATCCAACTAGGCTTTGACAACAGGTATACTTTCGAATTTTTATAACTGTATCACCGATTCAGAATAGGCACCGATTCTTGTTCCGATTCTGGCAACAGCCACTGAGAAGAATCGCCTATTCTGAAACTCGATTTGGTTTTTTCCAATACGACTACGTACGTGTGGTATGTACAATCACATACAAAATTATAATAATTATCAAATTATGTAAAATAAACATGATAAAAACAATGAATAGAATTAGACTAGGCCTCCATTATTGGTTCGGTATTGTTCTGCTTTTTTTGGGACGGAATTGTTTGCACAGACCTTATCACTTACATAGGAAGGATGGAAGAACACAGCCAGGAGGGGTAGGTTTGCCAACCGGTGCCTGAGCGCTGTAAGGGCAGATACCTCGTGTTTTTTTTTTTTTTTTTTTATTGCTTAGGTTGGTGGACGTGCTCATAGTCCACCTGATGTTAAGTGGTTACTGGAGCCCATAGACATCTACTACGTAAATGCGCTAACCACCTTGAGATATAAGTTCTATGGTCTCAGTATAGTTACAAGCCCCCTAAGCGCGGAAGCCTTACATGAGGTTCGGCCCCTGTCTTGCAGTCGCTGTGCAAGAGCTTCTATTACAGGGCCGCAATCGCAGCCCGCTGAGAAGATCCGATGTGAAACTCGGCGGGCTGTGGCTCTGGCGGTACCATTTTGGGTGGAGCATAATTAGTATGAACATAACATTGTCCAGCCAAACTTGGGTTCGTCCATCCAATAAGCATCATCCAACGCGCTGCATTTCAAGAAAACTCATTATGTAATATACTTTAAACATTAACAGATAAGTATCATTGTTAATTGTCGCGTACATCAGACACGGCTCGAAGGTTGTAACATGCATAGGCGGATATCAGTCGATCGGGCTCTTAATGAGACATTTCTCTTACAGTCGTTATATCGAATGACTTGTAAATAGACTGGAAATGTAATTCCTTTAGACTTTTTTTGTTTTAACGTTCTATATTGCTTCTATATGGGCTGTGCTATGGATTAGTTTACTCGCCGAACCCTTTGGCGTAAACGACGGGTTCGACGAGAAAGGCGACCGGAGCTTGAGGTACCTAAAAGCACCGTTAGTGATTCGGGAGGATCCGAAATGACATGTTTTTAGGGCTTTGGCACTCATTTATAATTTTTCATTTTATAATTTTGGACGTTTGAAAAGCTTTAGATTTTTCGTGGTCACGGACGACAAAGGTATTATTGCGATAATTATAGTCAAATCTGTTAATAATAAAAAATACAGTTATACGTCTATTTCATTGTTGTTTACAAAGAATACTTCACTATGTTTATATCTATCTACATTATATCTATCTTGTTCTTCATTGACTGTTCAAAAAAATATGAACATTTCCGTACACGTTTTAATTAGAATAAAATTGAATCTAATGGATTTATAAAATCAATTTAATGTTTTTCTTCAATCGGATTAGTTAATTGAAAACATACGGAATACAAAAAGTGTTAATTTTTTGTGTGCTTCAACGGAGTTTTTTTGAAGATCTAAGGTGTTATTAATTGGTTGCTATTTATTTTATAAGTTTTTCGAACTAGGAATCGTATAACTTTTCGTATTAAAAAAAGAGCCACTTCGTGTTTTTGGATATCTTTTTATAAATCAACTAGGCGTAGTACACGCCCGCTTCGCTGGGTATTTAAAATTAACATTATTACTTATTGTTATTATTATTAGGGAGTCTAACACTCATATAAATATTAGCCTATCCATTAAGTACATGTATTTTCTACATGGATACCAAGTTTCAAGTCAATCGGATGCACGGTATAACGGAACATCCGTAAAAACCACTGTAGATTTATAACTAGTCAGGTCATAAATTCTGTCACATGTTTAATGTAAAATAATTGAAACAAGTTTATTCATTATGTAACCATTCATATACCAAAATGAACTTAACAAAACATAGATTCTTATGACACTAAAGTTTATTCAAAATGACCTCCGTGATTTTGAATACAGGCCTTCAATCTGCGCGGCCAGTCGTCTATCGCAGCACGAACGAGGTCCGTGTCAATATCGGCGGCTGCCTTAATCAAGGATGTCGTGAGTGACTCCAAATTGGGATGAGGCTTTGAGCACGCCTTTTCCTAAGTGTTGCCATATCTTGTAATCTAACGGATTCAAATCTGGACTGGAGGAGGGCCAGTCTTCGTGCCGGATGAAGTCGATTACACGCGCCACCAGCCAGTCTTGTGTGCTCTTCGCTCTATGAGCTGGCGCCGAATCTTGTTGGAATACCCAATGCCTGTTATTGAACATGGTATGAGAAACAGGTTCCACAAGGTTCGTCAGGACTGTATTTTGATACACAACTGCATTCGTTTTTACACCTTTCTCACAAAAATGTACCTCTGTTAAGCCCCAATAAGAAACTCCCAACCATACCATGAGCGAGGATGGAAAATGACCTCGTTGGACACGCGGAATACGGTTGCTCGCTTCTTCACTACTGTGTGCGTACACCTTATCATTTTGTTTGTTGTAGCTCTCTTCTACGGTAAAAAATTTTTCATCCGAAAAAAGAATTTCCCGATATTTACATCCTATTTACCTGACTAGGTATATTAGTATAGATAAAGTTAATTATTTAAAATAAAAAAAAATTACTGGGCGCTCTACCACGTAACTACTGTGGCTAATTGTTTCAAAAACACTTGTTAAAACCACTCGTCCTCCAATTAGCGTACGCTGTTTGTGCTGACAAAAAAAAAAACTTTACTGAAGTTGGTACCAAGAAAAACTGACGCCCTAAATAACATTTATACCTATTCATCAGTAGTTGGCACAATATTCGATTAACCACGAATAAATCAGCCCTGAGTCGTATGCTATCACGAAAACTGTAAAGCATTCGAAACATGTGAACTTAATACTTAGTCTGGCCATAAATATTGTTACAATTAAAAATAAACAAAATATTACATTTGAATTTGGACTCTGTCATTTTTATATGATTGCTCATTGAGTTTTCTCATTTTGGCGCCAATACATTGTACAATATTTTGCGATATTAAAATGGAGTGGGGTGATAAAGAGAACCGAATCGCTGTGATTGCATTACAGAAAGTAGGTATGGAGCCAAATGCAATTTTTAAAACTCTCCATACGCTTGGTATTAGTAAAATGTTTGTGTACCGGGCTATTAATAGGTGCAATGAGACCTCCTCTATTTGTGACAGAAAAAGATCTGGCCGTCCACGTAGTGTTCGTACGAAAAAGGTGGTCAAAGCAGTAAGGGAAATAATTCGAAGAAATCCTGTCCGAAAGCAAAAGATTTTATCTGGGGAGATGAAGATAGCACCTAGAACCATGTCGCGTATTTTAAAAGATGACTTAGGACTTGCAGCCTATAAGAGACGTACTGGTCATTTCTTAACTGATAATTTAAAAGAGAATAGGGTGGTAAAATCGAAACAACTACTGTAGCGGTACGCAAAAGGAGGTTATAGAAAAATTTTGTTTACGGATGAGATTTTTTTTACAATTGAGTAACATTTTAACAAACAAAATGACCGTATTTATGCTCAAAGCTCTAAGGAAGCTTCCCAATTAGTCGACAGAGTGCAACGTGGGCACTATCCGACTTCAGTGATGGTTTGGTGGGGTATTAGCTATGAAGGAGTGACTGAGCCATACTTTTGTGAAAAAGGTATCAAAACATCGGCAAAAGTGTATCAAGATACAATTCTGGAGAAGGTAGTGAAGCCCCTTAACAACACCATGTTCAATAATCAAGAATGTTCCTTCCAGCAAGACTCGGCGCCAGGTCATAAAGCTCGGTCTACGCAGTCTTGGTTGGAAACGAACGTTTCGGACTTCATCAAAGCCGAAGACTGGCCGTCGTCTAGTCCCGATCTTAATCCGCTGGATTATGATTTATGGTCAGTTTTAGAGAGTACGGCTTGCTCTAAACGCCATGATAATTTGGAGTCCCTAAAACAATCCGTTCGATTGGCAGTGAAAAATTTTCCCATGGAAAGAGTGCGTGCTTCTATTGATAACTGGCCTCAACGTTTAAAGGACTGTATTGCAGCCAACGGAGACCACTTCGGATAAGCTTTTTATACTTTAAATTGTTTTATATTTATGTATTAAACTAACACACTGTAAAAGTAATAAATGTTATTTGCCATAGAATTTTTTTTGTTTTCCTTTGTAACAGTATTTACGGCAAGACTAGGTAATAACGTAAAAAAATAATAATGTCAATTTTAAATGCCCAGCGAAGCGAGCGAGTACGGCTATATAGTCACGTTATAAAATTTTCGAAACAGGTTTCATCGTTTTAAATACCGAATGCTCTCAAAATAATTGTGAGACATTTACAATACAAAATTACAACAAAAAAAACCTACGCCCGTCATATAATACAGTATTTACCTATAAAAATGATACGACTGTCGATTCTAAGCCGATGATAAACATATGATTGAAATTCTCTTTAAGATTTGTTTATTTGTTGCATCGAATGGAATTTTGAAAGTCTGTTTTGCATTATATTGCGATTGGGATTCTTGGATTTATAATAAAATGTTCGGGATATTTAATTAGCATACCACTAAGCTCTTTTATTTATAAAAAAAGATCAGAATTCAGTATTACTATATACTTATTATATGTATGAGCGAAATAAAAAAAAGCCGGTTTAACGTGTAAAGAGGAAGAGAGTAGACCTAAGAAAAAATGGATGGATTGAAAGATGATATGTGTAAGAGGGAAGTGAGCGAAGAAATGGTATATGATAGAGGAGTATGAAAGGAGAAAACATGTTGCGCCGACCCCAGGTGACCGGGAGAAGGGCAGGAGAATGATGATGATGATGATGATGCTGAGTGACGTCAGGTTAACGTGTAAAGTTAGTAATTCGTGTGTGAATGCTATGGGATTATTCCGGCAATTCTGAAGCGACTTTATTGATGTTTTTTGTGGAAGTAATACGGTTTCGTGAGTTGCGTCTGAAACTACTATTGAATACGAAGTATTTGTAATTGTAGTAGGACCTCTTGTGATTCCGCACGGGTAGGTACCACCACCGCGCCTGTTTGTACCGTGAAGCAGTAATGCGTTTCGGTTTGAAGGGTGGGGCAGCCGTTGTAACTGTACTGAGATCTTAGAACTTGTATCTCAAGGTGGGTGGCGCATTTACGCTGTAGATGTCTATGGGCTCCAGTAACCACTTAACACCAGTGGGCTGTAAGCTCGTTCACCCATCTAAGCAATAAAAAAAAATTAAAAAAATCCATAGTTACAATTTTCAGTCGCCATTTTCGAATAACATTCCTTCAAATAGTTTATACCTAAAAAATGTAGTCCATCGTCAACAACAGCATCTCGTAATCTCATGAAAAATAAAAAATACACATTGTGTAAAAATATGTACTTAGTTATAACTTTGTTTTATTATTTATTAACAGCTATTTGGCTTAAGCGACATTTCGCTTAATACGCGACATTTCAAATTCAAATTCAATTCAATATATCTTTGTAATTAAAAGTCCGTTTTTTTTTATATGAGTATCAACAAATCGATGTTTTTAATTGAACTTCGATTAGACTTACTCCATTCAAATAGCTGAAGAAGTTATTTGGTATAATATTATTTCCAAATTTTAAACTTTGAATGGCACTCCTGTAAATGCCATAAATGTAGCTTAAGCCAAAGCCTTTCAGCCTTCGAATTAGAATTTCGGTTTTATTCAGTAATTGATTTTATCCGCATCCACTAAATATATAATATCTGTGTAATGAATACATACCAGTCTCGTGATTTTCTTTATATAGGTCTTGGTAATATTGTTATCATGATAATAAAAAAAACTAGAATCGCAATTATTATTACTCCATTCGTGACATTTAATGTCCAGCAAGCGTTCTCGGGAAATAAAATAATTTTCTATAGCCGTTTTGGCATTATAAAAAATGTCAAAGCTTAGAAGCTTTTTTTTTTTTTTGGTCAGGAGGAAATCGCCGGTCTTCCGCCCTCCACTGGGGACGGTGGGCGGAGCATGTCGGAGTCGAACCGACTAAAACCTCCTGTCGCTCAACAACCAACGTCCAAACCTCACATGAGTCAGAACTCATGAAAAGGCAAAGGGGGGAAAGTGAAGTGTTTAGTGCGGAGCACATCTCTCCCATCACCCTCCCCCTCGAGACGCCAGACTGGCGGTCGTCGGCGCCACGACCACCAGCCCTCTCGGTCGGAAAGCTTAGAAGCTAGCAAATTTGGATATTGTTCATACGTATAATATACCGGTTTCGTTTCCTGAACAATTCGATAAAAATTGATTCATTATGAATAAAATTAAATAGTATTTGCTATGTGCGAAGTATAGTGTAAAATATACAGGGTGCTATTTTTTTTTCTTTTTCATTGCCTTCGAGCTCAGTGGCATTTACAGATAGCCATTGTGAATAAAAATATGAAACGCGTGGTAGTCTCATGTGTTATATTTTCTATGTTGCGGCATTCCGGTGGGGCCGTGAGTATATTCGCCAATTTACGCAATAAAAAAACATGGTTATTAGTCAATCTGGTTGGTTCCTTATACTAGATGTAATCTTTTTTTTTGTTTGATAGATTACTGGTGGCCCCGAGGCCTTTCCAGTTTTACCAGGACAGGTGGGCGAGCAAGGGCTCAGCTTAGACGGAATCCTAGTTTGGCGGTGCATGTCTGTGTGTAATTTGTCCTCGACTATTATATACTAAACGTGCTTGGCGGTTTTATACTGGATTTTGAAAAAAATATATAATTCTCTGTCAAGAATGAAACGATAGAATTAATACAATTTATATTTATATAACTTCTGTACTATTCGAACGAATGTTTCATCGGCATCTCATCTCAGTCGTCATGTAATTTGAAAAATCGGTAATCGTCAAATTAAAACATCACATGAAATTTAACAGAAGACTGCGATTTGGGAAAACCTATCAAAAATAGTACATATGTACATGTTTATAACATGCTGTGAAGGCCAACTTAAGAAATTAGCTATTACGTATTTTGCGGAAATAAATAAAATACTGAGTGTTTCTACTGTTAAATCTCGTTACCTTATCTATCCAATAAAACACTGTTTTACTATTGACGTTAGGTTGTGGTGATTCTGTAAACCCCCTACTGCCTGCGACGCACATGGATTTATTGCGACGGGCTCAAACTAATGTATTTGGCCAATTTTCTTGTACAGATATTTCCGAAATGACCGGGGTACAAAATGTATTTTACAACGCGTTAGTAAGTTTACTATTTAAACAATACCGTGTATGTAAAAATTCATCTATTAAGTGAGACATCCTTTTTTTTTTTTTTTTTTTTTTTTCCACAGGAGAAAATCGCCGGATCCCCACCCGCGCGGCAGGTGGGGTATGTGGGAGTTGAACCTCACTAAAAACTCCTGCCGCTCACAACCGGCGCCCTACCTCGGACCGGGCCGGAGCCCAGTCGGGGCTATTGAAACGGCGGGACAGGGTTGACGCAGAGCACATTACATCCATCCCACCGTCCCACGGACGCCGGACCGGTGGCCGCCAGCGACACGACCACCGGTTCCCTCGTTCAGCGGGCCGAGAGCCCGCTTTGATGGCGCCGCGTTACACCTTCCCCCAGAGCGGTCGGGGGAACGCGGTCTACCATCACCCGGCTTCCTATTGCGGGTGAGCGTGCAGAGCACGCCACCCCACGTCTGGGTCCCTCCCCGCACAAAACGGGTGGGACCCCTAGCTCTTAGGGGGCCAGGTCACGGATACGACCCCGGTCCCGACCCCCTGCTCGGCGGCGGCGGGTTTCTGCGTAGTGAGGAGAGCTTTCCCTCACTCGCCCCGCCGCCTCCTTCTGCGAGATGGTGCACTCGCAGAAGTCGAGCATAGCCTTCCATGACTCATCGCTGCCAAGCATCGACGCCACGACGCCAGGCAGCGACAAGTCAGGTCCTATCTTTGCGACCAGGACACGGCGCTGCACCTCCCAAGCGGGGCAGACAGCGAGCGTATGCTCCGCCGTGTCCAGGTCGTGTCCACAATGGTGACACCTCGTCGTCGGCTCAGCCCCTATCCGGCGCAGGTACTTCCCGAAGCATCCGTGCCCGGTCAGCACCTGCACCAGACGAAAGGTGAGACGTCCTTCGCCACGATTCACCCAGTCATCAAAGACCGGGTAAACCGCCTCGACGGTCCGTAGCCCCCACGTGGGGTTGGCCAATCGCCTCGACCACGACTCGAGCACGGACCGCCGAGAATGGGCCTTCCGCGCCCGCAGCTCACTTTCGGGGAGACGCGCCACGCCCCGAGCACGAAGCTCGCTGCGCCACCGATAGTCGGCAGCGAGCGACTCCGCCTCCAGCTCCCATGGCGGCGTCCCCGCCAAAACACACGCCGCCTCGAAGGAGACGGTGCGATATCCGCGAATGACCCTGATGGCAACGGTGCGCTGCGGCCGGCGCAGGAACCGAGCCATAGTGGCCCGGTTGCGCGGCTCAGCCCACACAGGTGCACCGTACAGGGCCATCGATCGCACCACCCCCGCGTAGAGGCGGCGCACAACCTGATCCGGTCCCCCAATATTCGGGAGCAGCCGGCTCAAAGAACCGGCCGTCCCCATCAATCGGGGGACCAGCTCCGCAAAGTGAGCACGAAAAGCCCACCGGCTGTCCAACACGAGGCCGAGGTACTTCAACTGCACCCCGACCCCTATCCGGACGCCTCCAACCACGATGTGGGTGTCAACGGGTGGCGCCCCCCGCGGCCCGTGAAACCACAGAGCCTCGGATTTATTGAGCGCCACGTCGAGACCCAGCCTCCTTATCCTTCCGACGACGAGGGCCACTCCCGCTGTGGCGAGACGGGCAGAGTCCCTATAATCATCCCCCCGGGCCACGACCAACGTGTCGTCCGCGTAACAAATAACGCGGAGGCCCGGGAGGAGGGCGCCCCTCAGCACCCAGTCGTACCCGATATTCCACAAGAGGGGGCCGAGAACCGACCCCTGCGGAACACCACGCACGACCGGAAAACGATGAAGGGTCCCACCGTACCCGGTACATACGACCGACCTGGCCCACAAATAGGACCCAACCAGCCGGCGGAGGTAGAGGGGCACTCCATGCCTCTCCAGTGCCCCCCCTATCACGGTCCAGGGCAGAGTGTTAAATGCGTTGGCGATGTCAAGAGACACCGCCAGCGCCACCCCACCCCGAGAAACGGCCTCGTCCGAGAGGGACCGCACGCGCAGAATTGCATCCACGGTCGAACGGCCCTCCCGGAAGCCGTACTGCTCCGCCGACAGGTCAGGCCCCACCCCGACCAGGTGCCGAACGATGCGGGCAGCCAGAATACGTTCCAGCAATTTTCCCGCCTCGTCCAGCAGTACGATAGGACGATACCCAGCGGCTGTATCCACCGGGCGCCCCTCCTTCCTCAACAACACAAGTCTACCCGTCCGCCAGAGCGACGGAAACCGTCCCGACTCCAAGCAGCCATTATATAGCTCAAGGAGCCGGTCCCCCAGGGCACCGAGGGCCAAGGCCAATACCCGGCCGTGGACTCCGTCCGGGCCGGGGGCCGTGTCTTTCGCAGTCATCTTGACAACGGCCACCCGGAGCTCTGCCTCGGTAATACGGGGCACCTCAGCAGGAGCTTGGCCGTCGACGGTGTCAGACGGCCCGCCCATAGCGGGAGGGACAAAACCCTCCCGCTCCTGCGGGAACAACGCCGAGACGATGTCCCGCAGCTGCTGAGGCTGGAGGCGCTCAGTCATAGAGGGGGCCCACGGGCGTAACTTGCCGCGTACCAATTTGTATGGGCTCCCCCACGGATCCGCTTCGAGCGCCTCCAAGAGTCTCTCCATGCTCTGTTCCTTGGCCCGCCTGATGGCCAGCCGCAGGGCGTCCTTCGCAGCGCGATATTCGCGGTGCAGCCGAGCTTCCTCCTCCGCGAACGCGACAGGCTCGTCGCGCCGCAGGCGGCGGCGACGGCGGTGTCTAGTGCACTGGCGGCTCGCCCGAATGGAGACCGCACGCAGTCTTGCAATTTCGGGCGACCACCAGGGCGACTGTCGCCGTCCAGAATGCCGAGGGCCGACCCGGGGCATCGAGGCATCACATATGCGGTGCATCGCGCCCCGGAACCATTCGGCCTCGGTTTCCACATCGACAGGTTGTGGGCGCTTGGGCGCCCACGCCGCCACCATAGAGGCCTCCACCAGGAGCTCCCTGTTCAGGAGCTTCAGTGCCCACCTAGGGAATGACCGGGATGCACTCTGCGGGGGGTCAACCCCGCGGGCACCTGCAGCCGGCGTCGGCGCGGGGGCAGAAAGATCGTACCGGATATACCGGTGATCGGACAACGATTCCGCCCCCACCACCATTCTCCAGCCGAGGATGCGCCGTGCGACGGGCGAGCTCGCGAACGTCAAGTCCACGATAGACTCGCCCGTCCACCGCACGCAAGTCGCGATCGAGCCCCTATTAACGATACAGAGACCGACCGCGACCGCCCACTCCTCCAGCAGCCTACCACGAGCGTCCGTGAATGGGGAACCCCAAGCGACAGACTTCGCATTGAAGTCCCCCGCCAGTATCACTGAACGGGGAGCGAGTTGACGAGCGATCACCTCTAGCCCATCCAGGAACCGCTCGAACTCGACGGTAGGCCGATTCGGAGAAAAGTACACCCCGATCACGACGATATTCTCTAATTGTACCGCGACGATCCCGGGGCCCCTGGTCACCATCACCAGGGGGGGAACCATCGCGGTTCTTCTGATATGTATGGCCGCCAAGCCATCAACGTCCCCAAACCAACAGTCATCCGCTGGGGGAACGAAGTATGGCTCGGCGACCACAGCCACGTCAATTGACCACTCCGCCATGGTCTGGAGCAACATATCCTGAGCCCCAGCGGAGTGGTTCAAGTTTCCTTGGAGGAAGCGATAGGTGTGATCCATTAAGGCTGGCCCACATCCATCGCCTCCTCCCCTACTCCATTGCCCCCGCTATCGGGCGCGAACGCCTCAGCGGGGGACAAAGTGCCGGCCGGTGCTCCCCCGGCCAACCGCTTCTTTTGACGCCGCTTAGCTTGGCGGCGCCAAGTGAGACATCCTTAGCTGTTCTTAACGGGTTAATGATTTGAATGTGCCAACAAAATAACTATGGTTTTCACATTAGCGTTAAATAAAACATAGAAGTTTCGATAACTTGTTTAATTACATGCCTGTTTCAAGTAATAAGATTATGTGGTCATTTTATTTGTTTATCAATTTGCCGGATCAATTGAGATACTTGATGTTAACGTTACTTTGATTTCGATTTTCCTTTTATAATTCATAATGAAAACCAGTTCAAAGATAATGGTTTTTTGGATAAGGCCAGGAATCGCTACTCTGCTGACAATAATACGAGTAGGGATTTGTTGAGTGTAGGGTTGGTAAAGTACTGTTAGCCAGTACCTAGCAAATTAAATACATACAATTGAATCCAATATTGATATATTATAATTTATGATTACCTAAATGAGAAACGTCCAGTCTGAATTTCAAAGTTAACATGAAAATTGTTAAAGTCTGGAATGTCTTAATAAGATATAAATAAAGCGTGCATGAGATTAAATGTCAAAACTCTCTTAATAATATCTATGACGTTTTCCATCGAACGAGGCTTATTATGGTTACGGTCGCCAGCTGTGCCCCCGGCATTGTTGATGTCGAAAGGCGGCCGTGGTCACTGTTCTGCAGGGGTCGTACGTTCGTGTATCTATCTGTACGGGCAATAAAAAACTGCTTTTTATGTTTAAGAAATTACTGATGGCCTGGACTCCTTGGCAGTTTCACCAGAGCAGATGGGCTAGCAAGGGCTCAGTCAGGAAGGGTAGGATTTGCTAACAGCCACCCGAGCGCCTCCAAAGGAGATCTAACAACTCAAGGGTAGCTGCTTCGCGAATGACTACTACCGGATCGGAATCGCGACCCGCTGAGAAGATCCGGCGAGAAACTTATCGGGTTGATTGATGTATAGGATAGGTTGCACGAGTGCGGTACCGGTGTCCCTACTCCTAGTGTTAGAGCTAAAGGTGTCTAACGTAAGGGTTATTGGATCTGATGGATCCGTGAAGACGTGTCTAGGACAAAAAACTGCTCGGTACAGAACAAAATTACGGGAGTTCATAGACACCACCAGATGTATTCCTTCTGAAATACTTTGCAGCAAATGGAAATATGTAGGCAGACAATGGTATAATAATATATAATATGTATAATATATAATATGTATATTTCAGGAGTGAGTAAATACATAAAAAAAATTATGAGTTTTGTTTTATTACCAAGGCTGTGAACACTATATATTCTAGATACATATTAGAAAAAAGTATCAAATTATGGTAGCTTCGTTCGTTACGTGTACAAGATACGTCTCGCATAATATAGGCCACTTAACTTCACTTAAGATGTATTATTTTTTATCATAAAGATCGACATATTTATTTATTGTCTGTTTTGTTGTAATAGCTGTAATATTTACCAGAAGATATTTAAAAAAAGGTATCGCTAACATTTTTTTCTTCGCTACTACGGCTACTAAGACTACGAATTTTTCTTTGTGTGGTTAGAAATACGGAAAGCAAACGAAATGCGATTGTGATAGATAAAATGCACTAAACATTACGTTTTGCAATAACGACTCCGGCACCGGTAGCTTCGCCCACGCCTCATTGCATAAGTCAACTGTGTCGGATTAGTAACGTTACACAGATTTGTCGGTCAACTGTCCGACCCTCTCGATAATGGCGCACGATTCATTCAATCGTTTCACGGAACCGTCTATTGTTTTAGCAGACGCTGATAGTCTTGAATCCGACAACTAGTTTTTTATTAACTAGCTGACCTGGCAAACTTCGTAGTGCCTCAATCTATAAATAAAAGACCTAAACTTTTGTATAAAATAAACTTAAAACAAACAAAAGGAATCCGTCCGACGTGTCCCCCCGTCAAAGGAAAAAAAAATATTATTTTTATTTTTAATTCTGAGCATTTTCATATTTATCTACCTTTTAAACCTTCTCTGGACTCCCACAAATAATTCAAGACCAAAATTAGCCAAATCGGTCCAGCCGTTCTCGAGTTTTAGCGAGACTAACGAACAGCAATTCATTTTTATATACATATATAGATGATCAAGCAATAGATGGGAAAATGTATGTGCTTTACCGCGGTCCTGGCTTTTAACACACTTTTTTATATATAGACTTGTTTCTATGGAGCGGAACATTTTCACGTACTTTCAACAAACTTCAAGATATCAGATTAAATTGGAAATTTGCACACATCTAAAAGACTGATCGTAGGACAATAATTTTATTACTTTGACCTAATGACATGACCAGGATAAGTAGAATAGAATAATACTTTAATTCTCATATCAAAGAGATTTTTTTCCAATGCTGTTTCGAACAATGACGTCAGCGTTTAACTTCGCGATTACACATCGCTTACGGAAAAGGGATGGAATCTTCAAACGGCTGAATGTCAAAAACTTTTCACTATTTTCAATTATTTAAGCACGCAACATTAAAATATACCAATATTTCTCAGAAGCGCTTTGATTATGAAGTATAAAGACATTAGTATCTAGTGGGAAAAACTCTTTACAAATTTTCCACCACGGCGGTGCGCTGGTTCAATATTTTTGAAGGAAGTTTTGCGGGGGCGAGTATCGCTAAAGATGCACAAAAGAGGGGAAGGCCGAGGCTAGGCTATGAGGAGTAGACGTACCTGCCAACCCGTCGCTAGCTTCTTCCAGGCTGCAGAATTCGACGCCACTGCTGGACGACGCGTAATGGCGGCGCCTTGACACGGCACTCTTCTAAATTATTGTCTATAAAACTTGTATATCACTCGCGCAACGACGAATATGGTCGTCAATAAGAGTTTGTATAATAGAGATTAATATGAGTCCATGAAAATATTTATATGAAAAAATAAGCGGCGTGTGCGTGTACAGCGCGTGCGGTGCGGTCGGCGATAGTCTTCTTTTTTTTATTTTGACATTTGCTTCTTATGTTTCTTTTTTATAAGTGGCCATGCGAGAGGTTTTATGTCTACTCTCATTAAAAAAGAACCATCCCCCCGGCCTTTAGGAGATGTAGCTCCTAAACAATGAGAGAGAAGTACATAAATGTAGCGATTATGGGTGAACTAGAGAGCGGGTGGAATCAGGGTAGTGCGGTGGTACATAATAAGTACAAGTAATAAGTATAAATGGTATTTAATGAGTGCAGGATATGAAGTATTAAGTAAAAAGAATGAAATAAAAATAAATTAAAAATAAAAATGAGAAAATAGGTTATTGGGAAGGTAAAACACAAAGTTTTACTACAGGTCGAAGATAGGTGCCGTTTTGTGTGCGCACTCTGACTACTCTAACGACCCCGTCCGAGGCAGGCATTATTTCTTCAATTATGCCCATTGGCCATTGTAAAGGCGGTGAGTTTTCTGTTTTAAGAAGGACAACAGTACCTTTAGTCACCGGATTAGATTTGGTGTTCCATTTAGCGCGCGTTTGAAGCGTGTTTAGGTACTCACGCCTCCAGCGATTCCAGAATCTCTGAACAATGTCATCGACAAGTCGTTTATTGCGAACTAAATCTACCGAATCTAAACGCGGATCAGAATGAAAGGAGTCTAACGGTCCGAGAGTTAAAAAATGCGAAGGCGTTAAAGGTTCCGGTTCTCCGGGATGAGAATTTAATTGTGCAATTAACGGACGACTATTTAAAATCATTTCGACCTGGGTAACGACGGTGAGCAAAATTTCCTGGGGTCCAGCGTAGTCAACGCCACTCCAAAAAAAAGGGTTTGACGGCTTCGTTGACTCGACAAGCGGGCAGATCAGCCATATAAGGCGTCTCTGTGCGGGGGGCAGCTTTGAAACATCTGTTACAAAGACGAAAGCGTTGTTTTACGGTACTGCGACCGGAAATGATCCAAAATTTTTGTCTGAGAAGTGATAACAGTAAGTTCGGACCAGCGTGTAGGTATTTGCGGTGATGATAATCAATAATCAGCTTGACAATGTGATCCTTTTTGGGAAGCAAGATCGGATGCTTACTGTCAAACTCAAGCGAGGAGTTTTTTAAGCGGCCTCCAACGCGGAGAATGTCGTTTTTCAAAAACGGAGAAAGTGGAAGCAAAGACCTCGAAACTCGATGACCCTTGGAGAGCGCATCGATGTCGTTTTGAAAGTAATGCTGTTGAAGCGCTTTTACGACAGCAGTCTCAGCAAACTGTAGATGTGCAAATTGCATTCGGTCCGAGCGAGGAAGCTTACCCAAGAAACGATATATATATACCACAATGCGGAGTAGCTTAGACCAAGAAGAGACGCGCTTGGCCAGCGTACAGAGAAAGGGTTCGGTCTCATCTGTAGTGATGAAGACATTCGATTGTTTTTTGAGCTCTAATATCTTTGCATCTTGTGCGGGATCAAACGTGAAGCGGTTGATGGGCCATGTGTGGACGTCATCACGAGCCCATGTGGGGCCATGGAGCCACAGCGGGTGATTCAATAATTGAGCGGGTGTGAGACCACGACTCAAGCAGTCGCTAGGATTCTGTGTACCTTCACAATGGTAGAAGTACTTGGGATCAAGGTTGTTCTGTATTTGTGCGATGCGGTTCGCAACGAAAGTATCGAAGCGATGCGGAGACGAGTGTACCCAATGGAGGGCCACTGTCGAATCAGTAAACGCGAAAATTTCGTCTACATGACAGCGGGGAGAAACAGTATCGATAACAAATCGAAACAGCTTCGATAATAATACTACAGCACAAAGCTCTAAGCGGGCTAAGGTAACAACCTTGAGCGGGGCGACCTTGCTCTTGGCACCAATTAAATTGACTTCATTTGGTCCGGAAGCCGGTTGTACACAAATATACACAGAAGCACCCATCGCTTTTTCAGAAGCGTCCGCAAATCCCAGTAATATGACACGGGACTCGGGCACGATGCCTACGAAGCGAGGTATTTTAAAGTCTTGCAGAGCGGGGAGTTCACTAAGAAAGCGTTTCCATGCAGCACAGATGTCGCTTGGGGGCTCTGCATCCCAATCAATCTGAGCTACCCAGAGAGCTTTTATTAACAATTTTGCGTGTAAAATGACAGGGGCACAAAATCCGTTTATGTCCCACAGTTTAGCGATTGTGGAAAGCATAAGGCGCTTTGTACATTTTGCTTGCGGGTTGAATTTAATAGCGATTGAAAATTCATCCTCGATCGGTGACCAAATTAGACCTAGGAGCTTCATATTATCCTCCTTGTCGAATTCAATTTTTGAAGATAAGCGGTTGGCTTGCGGAATCGATTTTAACACCTCGGGCGAGTTGCTAACGAATTTAACTAAGTCGAAACCACCACGTTTGAATAGTTCGATTAAATCATGAGCCAACTGAATTCCATTCTCGGGCGTATCTACCGAAACTCCTAGATCATCCATATAAAGATGATCACTAGCGATTTCTGAAGCGATCGGGAAATCAGTTTCATCGCGGGCGAGACGCTTAACTGTCTTCATAGCAAGGTACGGCGAGCACCGTAGACCAAAACAAACACGATTAAAATGATACATTTTCGCGGTATCATCTTCGTCAAATTTGTATAATATATTCAAAAAGCGGCGGTCTTCCTCACGAATGCCTATAGCCAAAAACATTTGTTTGATGTCGGCGGTTAAAGCAATCGGAAATAGTCTGAATTTTAAAATAATCGCGGTTAGGTCTGCTTGCAAATTAGGACCGGAATGTAAACAATCGTTCAATGAAACGTTTGTATCTATGCATCGTGCAGTTGCGTTCAGTACAATGCGGAGCGGTTTGTCTTCTCGGCTTATACCGTGGTGAGGGATGACGTAATAATTTGTATCAGTAAGAGCGGGTGCGGGTGAAATGATGCTCCGTTCGAGATAGTCTCTCATCGCGGCATCGTATTCAGTTTTTAAAGCGATATTTGTCTTAAATCTGCGTTCGAGTGACGACAGACAGCGACGTGCGGTTGTAAGAGAATCGCCCAGAGCGGTAGGCGACCTCAAGAAAGGCAAAGCGGTGACGTAGCGTCCAGTTGTGTTATCGCGGTATGTATTTAAATCATAAAAATCCTCACATTCCTGTTCGGCTTTAGACATGTGTGTTTTAGTCGGAACTGACTCCAACTCCCAGAACTTTGAGACTAAAGTTTCGATCGAGTCGTTACTCGACGATAAAAAGGCGTGATCGTTATCACAAGGCGCGGTATTATTATGACAAGGGAGCGAAGCGATCGACCCTAAGAGTATGTATCCAAATGCGGTTTCCAATAAATCAGGTTTTCCAGGCGGACCTAACAACTTTGTAGGTCTTAGGATCTGCATGAATACTTCGGCGCCAAGCAGAATGTCTATTTCAGCGGGTTTATTAAAGTGCGGGTCCGCGAGCTGTATATTATTATTACATATGTAATTAAGAGACGAAATGTCAAATTCACAACTCGGCAAGTTACTCGAAATATTTTTAAGAACGAGTGGGTTTATGCGTAAACAAAAGTTTGCATCGTACCTAGACAGTAACGTTACATCGGTAGTTCCGATTATAGTTTGAGAGCTAGTTCCTATTCCATTTACTGATCGTTCGGAATTGTCGTGGAAGATACGAAGGCCTAAATGTTTACAAGCTTGGCGGGTAACAAAATGGTTTTGCGATCCATTATCAATCAAAATTCTAATTTGAGCAAGAGTTCCGTCACTTCTTTTCACATCAGCAAGAACGGTGCCAAGTAAAACATTGTTAGTTTTTCGCGTGTTATTTGAGTTAGCACTCATACTACAAAATGGAGCGTTATTATCAACAGGCTTGTTAGAAATCGAACTTGAAGACGCGGTAGATTTCTGACCAATGACTACTGGACTATGCGTATTGTTATCAATGCGGCGATGTAAGTACTGAGGCGGCTGTACCGGCGGCAATGCAACAGCTGATGCTTTCTCAGCGAAGCAAAGAGTCGTATGATGTAGCTTTTTACAATTAGCGCATCTATTCTCAGATTTACAAGTATTTGTGTTATGTTGTAAACTTAGACAGTTGATACAAGCACGTATCTTTTTAATATAATCATAACGTTCACGCGGGGTAAGCGATTTAAATTTCGGGCAGGAATATAGGTGGTTATGATTAGAGTCACTGCACAACTGACATGCAGTGTTGTTTACGACGAATGATCGTGAGCTATTTTTATTTGCGTTGTTGTGCATAGGCTTCGTTGAAGTACTTGCGCTGTTCAGGTTGTTATTACCTGTCCGATTTAAAACTTTTATACGATCACGAACAAATGAAATTAAATCCTGATAAGTAGGTATGTCTTTATCACAATTATTCATCTCAAAAAGACGTGCGGTTTCTGTATCTAAGCGGTGTAATAAAGTGTAGGACATGACGAAGTCACATAAGTTAAGTATTTGTAAATTATTAAGAGCGAGGTATGAGTTTGAAAATTGATCGACAAGATTTTCTAAATTTTCAGCAGTGACTGATGAAATCGGTTTTAAAGAAAATATTTGATTCAGATAAGTACCTGCTAGGTTCCTTTTGTCTTCATATTTTGACACCAGCGCTTTGTAAATAGTTTCGTAATTCTCAGCGCATGGAATGAAACCGGCATAAACATTTTTAGCTTTGTCTTTTAATTTACTAGCGAGATAAAACATTTTTTCAGTGAGAGAAAGAGATGAGTTCAAATGTACAGCGTTTTTAAAAGTTGCGAAAAATAACGGCCAATCTTTAGGGTTCCCATCGAATTCGGGAATTTCAATGCGAGCTAATTTAACACCTTGCCAACAGTCGTCATTTCTTTTGACAGACATGGTGGGTTTTGATTCTAACTGCGAACGTTTACGTTTGATACGACAATATAAATCTTCAAAAGCGAGCCACTTATTGAAGTCTGGCTTAGAATCTGTGTCGATTTTTAATATTAATTGATTTATGTCCTTGAGACATTGTTGGAAATTAATGCGTGTCTCATCGATTGTTTCTACCGAACAAAGAAAGTTTTCCAATGTTTCAGGATCATTTAAATTACTGCGAGATAAATCGTAAATACGTTGTATGTGTTCGAAATAGACTTGTCGTTGACATTCTAGAATTGTCAATTTCTGTTCAGACGAAGTCATCGTTGCGGATTGCTTATTTAAAGGTCAATGACCTGTCAAAAAAAATGAAATATGATGAAATGCGGTGCGAATAAAATATCAAAATATATAATAAAGCGTGTTTATTCGCGTAATAAGCGGTGATCAGCGATGATTAAAATGTAATCCGGGGACGAAGGACCAATAATAGTGGGAAAAACTCTTTACAAATTTTCCACCACGGCGGTGCGCTGGTTCAATATTTTTGAAGGAAGTTTTGCGGGGGCGAGTATCGCTAAAGATGCACAAAAGAGGGGAAGGCCGAGGCTAGGCTATGAGGAGTAGACGTACCTGCCAACCCGTCGCTAGCTTCTTCCAGGCTGCAGAATTCGACGCCACTGCTGGACGACGCGTAATGGCGGCGCCTTGACACGGCACTCTTCTAAATTATTGTCTATAAAACTTGTATATCACTCGCGCAACGACGAATATGGTCGTCAATAAGAGTTTGTATAATAGAGATTAATATGAGTCCATGAAAATATTTATATGAAAAAATAAGCGGCGTGTGCGTGTACAGCGCGTGCGGTGCGGTCGGCGATAGTCTTCTTTTTTTTATTTTGACATTTGCTTCTTATGTTTCTTTTTTATAAGTGGCCATGCGAGAGGTTTTATGTCTACTCTCATTAAAAAAGAACCAGTATCTATATATTAATACGTGAAGCAAAAACTTTGTATCCTTTTTTACGAAAATTGCGTGGACGGAGGAGTATGAAATTTTCCACACTTATAGAGAATATAGAGAAGAAGTGCACAATGCTAATATATTTTTTAAATTATGCATTAATAATACATTAAATCAATAAAGAAAACATTACACACACTGTATTTGACGCACACACGCATGCATACTATTTATTGATTGTCAAACTTTTGTTCTTGACGTCTGTTGTTTTTTTTTTTTTTTTAAGTGATTTTATGACCTGGTAACTAAGACCTTTAAGTCATGTCTTATTTTAATTTTTATTCTTATTTTTATGAAAAATGATAATATGGAGTGAAATGAAATGAAAATGATTAATTTGAGACGTTAATCAACTGGGATGAAATTAAATGAAATGAGATTATATGGAATGAAATATAATCTTAGTAAAATGGTGGTCATTTACTAAGATTTTTTCAGTGGACTTTTTGGAGGATCCCGAGAAGTTGCGTCCAGCGGCTTTGTTTCATTTTCCCACATTTGTGCACTTTCACAGATATTAAACAGTTAATAAACCACCGTTATTACACATTTAAACCTGAAGAAACACTAAATAGACAAAATAAAACAAATCACACAACTTCACTCCTCGCGTTCCCGCCAAAAAATCTGACGTCTGTTGTCAAATTGAGAATACATAGATTAAATATTGTTTGTCTTTATTAATATTTTTCTATAGTGTAGTCTTGGCGAAATTTGTGATTATAGAAGTAGTCTTTGAAAATAGAATCTTAATAGTGTACAAACTTATAATTGCAATTAATTATAGTCGAATTTCGACTACCGGGCGACCACTAGTCTTAATCAATTGTGTGTTTAGATCAAAATATATACAAGACGTATATTTTGATTGGACGACTGTTTTTGGCTTCGCAAATTTAACGTCATCATCAATCAAAATAAATTTTAATCGACTTCTTTATTAATATAGCACGCCCCCGCGATAAAGACGGTACCGGTTTTCTGTCCTCATTTAAACACCGAAATATTCTAAATTCGCAGAGTTTATTCGTAAACCTTCTTTACCTTAGGTCTTCTGCAGTTGCAAACGTGAATAAAACACTTTTATAGTTTAATCTAGTATTACTACTGTTCATTACTGAATCCTCGGCATAATCAATACATTTTACCAATTTAGTTCTTTTTTTTTGTCCTACCTAAGCTGATAGCCTTGAGAGGCTATTTCAGCGGAACCTTAACTAGTAGGTGAGCTCACGGGGCTCAAACCTGACGACGTTGCTAACACGAACCCTAGCAAGAGCCGTGCTTCTCAGAATCTACCATCGGATCGGAAACGCGACCCACTGAAAAAATCCGGCGAGAAACTCAGTGGGCTGTGTCTGAGGGTTAATTTACTCGTCGAGCCCTTCGTCGCAAGCGACGGGTTCGACGAGAACGGTGACCGGTGCTTGAGGTACCTAAAAGCACCGTTAGTGGATCCGGGGAATCCGAAATGACGTGTTTGGGGCGACGTCGACTGCTTTCCATTCTATCCGCAGGATCGGGAATGTAGTTACCGGCGGCCACGATGAGAGGGTTCTCGTGTCGTGCCGCTTTATCGAAGTGACCAATTTACATTTTTCCGAATTGATCCAAATCAAATAAACAGATATACGATGAATTCGAGAATCACAACTTTGGTTTTATAGCACGTAGAGTTGTTTTCTTTTTACTCATGGCACATGTTGGTGAATGAGCTAGCAGCTCAGTTGATGTTAAGTCGTTATCGGAACTAATCGATGTCACATATGAATGAATACCGGCGCCGATTTTGAGATATGTCTAAGTCTTGGATGTGTTGTATAACGGCTTTCACATCCTTTATACCGGAAAGCATTAAGGCTTTGCGACATAAATAGGTGTACGGTGGTGGTATCATCCCGGAAGGGCTTACAAGAGGCCATACCACCAGTAATATTCAGGTTAAATCCCACTGATACATTTTGGTATTGTTTTAGTGTCCATTTTCTGGTGTTATTACCTTTCCATCTACTTTCAAATAAGAACGGTGTCAAAGAATTCGCCACTTGTATAAAAATATAAAGTGTAATTAAATAGAATTACCAAGCTCACTAAACAAGGCACGCAGATTTAATAATTTCTTTTAAGCGACCATTGTACTTAATCAGTTATTAGTATTGACGACTGCTTTTGTATAAATGAGTCCGTTTGTAAAATAATTCAACGTTTATTGTTATTTAAAATTTTAATTAATATTTGTAATCTTATCGGGACTGTGGTTCGGCGGTTAAACGCGATAACAGGCAATATAATAATGTAGGTGGGTAACATAATAATGTATTAATTAGTTCAATGTTTTCAGAATGTCGTAGAAAAGTGATTCTTGATTCTTTACTATAGTATTTTCTCAATTATGATATACTAGAAGTCCCGCAGTAGTCGAAATTCGACTATAATTAATTAGAATTATAAGTTTGTACACTATTATGATTGTATTTTATACTTCTATAATCACAAATTTCGCCAAGACTACACCATAAAAAATATTAACAAAGACAAACAATATTTAATCTATTCTCAATTTGACAACAGACGTCAAGAACAAAAGTTTGACAATAAATAGTATGCATGCGTGTGTGCGTCAAATACATGGTATGTAGTGTGTGTAATGTTTTCTTTATTGATATAATGTATCTTTTATGCATTATTAAAAAAAATTATTAGCATTGTGCACTTCTTCTCTATATTCTCTACTAGCGACCCGCCCTCGCTTCGCTTCGGAAACATTAAAACACACATGAAACAAACAAAAAAAAGAAAAAAAAGTAGCCTATGTTCATCAGGGACAATGTCGGCTTCTAATGGAAAAAGAATTTTTCAAATCGGTCCAGTAGTTTCGGAGCCTATTCGAAACAAACAAACAAACAAATCTTTCCTCTTTATAATAATATATTATATTATTAGTAAGATAAGTTTGGAAAATTTCATACTCCTCCGTCCGCGCAATTTTCGTGAAAAGGGATACAAAGTTTTTACTTCACGTATTAATATATAGATATTTAAAAAAACACATTTAATTTCATCGTTTAGTAGTTGGATCGCGATTTCGATCCGGTGGTAGATTCAGCGAAGCACTGCTTTTTTATGATTGAAAGAGTACTGGTGGTCCGGAGGCCTTTCCAGTCTCACCAGGACAGGTGCGCGAGCAAAGGCTCAGCCATAAGGAGTGGTATTTGCAAACAATTGCCCGAGCGCCTCCGAAAGAGACCTAACAGCTGAAGAGCAATTGCGAAGCACTGCTCTTGCTACGGCAGATGTTAGCAAGCTCAGGCCAAGCTTTGTAAGCTCGTTCACCAGTCAGAATAGGCGAAGTAGGCGAAAAAATTAAGATAATTCACGATACATCATTACGCGTAATCTTCAGAAAAACTGATAATTCAGCAAGTAGCTCCTTTAAGAAGTCGTCGTGGTCTAAAGGATAAGACGTCCGGTGCGTTCGTATCTAGCGATGCGCCGGTGTTCGAATCCCGCAGGCAAGTACCAATGTTTGTAATGAAATACGTACTTAACAAATGTTCACGATTGACTTGAACGGTGAAGGAATAACATCTAATATATAATGTAATAAAAATCAAATCCGTGGTACCACCACCCTTCCTATTTCTACCGTGAAGCATAAAGCGTTTCGGCTTGAAGGGTGGGGCAGCTGTTCTACTGTTAAAACTGAGACCTTAGAACTCATATCTCAAGGTAGGTGGCGGCATTTACGTTGTAGATATCTACGGGCTTCTGTAACAACTTAACATCAGGTGGGCCGTGAGCTCGTCAACACATCGAAGCAATAAATAAAAATATCCGAATCAAAAGTGCAAAAAATGGTTGAGCGATTAAATGATACCACAGACACATCTTGTTTTCCTAATTGAAGAACATTCACTTTGCATTGCTTAGTTTAAATTCGATTGAGTACTCACTCATATATGAATATCGATTGAGTACAATAACATACTCGTCCATATTTATACTGCACTCAAGTGGTTCCTGCAAGACGGCCGCGCGGGAATCGCGTTATTTGTAAACACGGATCAGTTAATTTCGCTACATATCGTCTTCTCGCATTAAAACTGTATAATCTCAAAAGCGGTTGGTGGTGCAAGGGAAAGTCGAGGGCAAAAGATCTCGCGGACGATCTCCAACACGATGGACCGACCTCATAAAATCTGCGACTCACTCCAACATAAATGTTTGCTCTCACTCTGCGAAACATCGTGCCACATGGCGTCGCATCGCGAGAGCATCGGTATCGCAGGATCCGACTGATGCATGACCACGACCACTCCGTCAAGAGTGTACGAATAGGAAGAATCTCAAAACATACTATTATAATTTTACAGGAGGGCGTTTTAAAGGTTCAATGTGATATTTTGAATATTAATCATCTTTGCAACGTTTCTTTTTATTTTTTACCAGTTAAATTATCTGTCTCTTAAAGTCAGATAAAATTATGTATTAATTTTGTTAATAGTAGACTAAATATAGGAAAACTAAAAAAAAAAAAATTAAACTAAACTACGCTCTTTTGACCTCTTTTTGGTGATACCAAAAGATTCCGCATATTAACTCAATTTCGAATATTTTTGGAAATTGTACACTTTTAATACGAAAAGACGATTATCTTCATAAAATTTCTAAGTATCATTTAAAAAAAACCATTTTGTATACATACTTCAAGTCGTATGTGTACTCAAACTCCCATATAGTATATTTTTTATAATAATTAAAATTTATTGTAGTAATTAATGCCTGATTTTGCTACGCGATGCTCTAATGCAAAATATTGTTGTTTTGTATAGTAGATCATCTTTTCATGAACATTTCGTAAGTAATTTATGAACAAACACTAACTTACTAGGTACCATTTCTCAAACCGATTAGTATTGGATATAAAGAAATCAAAAATATCTATATGTATAAATTGAAATTCATCGGGATAAAGGGACTAAATAAAACGCATATCGCGATAAAATAAACATTACGCGTATATTTGTTTTGACAGGAAAAATATATTACAAAATAAATGATACGTACAAACGTGTAAATGCGGGATTCGGGAATATTCGATAATTTTAACCGTTATTTGATTCAGCAATTGCAGAAGTTGTATAATTGCAGTAACTTCAATACTATGTTGTAATGTAATTCGCAAAAAAGAAAATACGATTATTATGCCCTAATACAGACTTAAGACAGAATTCCTTTCATATTCAATTGTGGCAAGACGTAGTAGAATCTCACACGGGTAAGATTTTCTTTATGAGATACAGTAAGTTTTTTTTTTATTGCCTAGATGTGTGGACGAGCTCACAGCCCACCTGGTGTTAAGTGGTTACTAGAACCCATAGACATCTACAACGTAAATGCGCTACACACCTTGAGATATAAGCTCTAAGGTCTCAGTATAGTTACAACGGCTGCCCCACCCTTCAAACCGAAACGCATTTCTGCTTCACGGCAGAAATAGGCGGGGCGGTGGTACCTACCCGTTCGGACTCACAAGAGGTCCTACCACTAGTTATATTACGCAAATTATAATTTTGCGGGTTTGATTTTTATTACACGATGTTATTCCTTCACCGTGGAAGTCAATCGTGAACAATTATTGTTAAGTACGTATTTCATTAGAAAAATTGGTACCCGCCTGCTGGATTCGAACATCGTTGCATCGCTATATACGAATGCACCGGACGTCTTATCCTTTAGGCCGCGACGACTTCTATTTTTGTTATGTCGAAATTATGTTAAAGTTAAAATAACTTAAAGTGAAGGTAGCTAGGGGACGCTCCGTCGCAGTATCAAGGACCTATAGCCTATACGGATCTATAGCCTATATGCATAACGAATTTAATCACTATAAAATGCATTAGGTAGTGTTGCTGTCTATATTCGTTTTCGAAAACTATTACCCAACGTCTGGTTTGAATAAATTAAAATAAAATATAAAATTATGTGTACTATTTGTATTTCATCGAAATTGCACCTCGGCAATGGCCGTTGTAACTATACTGAGATCTAGAACTTATATCTCAAGGTGGGTGGCGCATTTACGTTGTAGATGTCCATGGGCTTCAGTAACCACTTAACACCAGGTGGGCTGTGAGCTTGTCCACACATCTAAGCAATAAAAAAAAAGTAGGTATGAATTTTGTTGAAAAAAAAATCTATAGAATTTTATTTGACTCTCCAATCAAAATATTTTTCCTTTTCTATCCTTCATTCGTTCATTCTATCGTTACTCGGTAAATTCTTCATAACCTACTTCTGATCGCTTATAATTCAAGTCGCGTGTTCGTTTTCCGGGATTGCACCTATATATTTGGAATATTTCCGACAGCCGATCCGTTCTCGACGCCACTTGCATTTAGTTCACAGCCTGTGTGTGTGTGTGTGTGTGTGCGTGTGTGTGTGTGTGCGTGTGTGTGTGTGTGTGTGTGTGTGTGTGTGTATCATCAAAATGTTATGTTTGCGTTATTTCATGTATTAATATGTTCAGAACACTCATTCCATTTCAGTATCCAATCTATAAACTATTTAAAAAATAATAATTTAAAGGTCAAGTATGCAGTGTAATACAGCAGTTGATATTGCTAATGTTCACTCTCCATCAGAAGGTCCGTATGTTTTTTTTTTTTTGCTCAGTATGAAATGGCCGGACTTCCGTCCTCCCCTGGGGATGGAGGGCGGGGCATGTCGGAGTCGAACTGACTAAAACCTCCTGTCGCTCAACAACCCGCGTCCGAACCTCGCATGAGACAGAACCCATGAAAAGGCAAAGGGAAGAGACTGAAGCGTTTAGTGCGGAGCACATCTCCCATCACAATCCCCCTCGGGACGCCGGAGGTCCGTATGTTAGTCGTTAATAGAAAAAATAGAGAAAGACCGAGGCTCCTTACGTACTAATCTAAGTTATTTACTTAACTGCTCAATTCCCGAGGACTAAGTTTGTTTTTATCAGTATGTTTTAATTAAATATGGCACAAATAAATACAATAACTTTGATTGACTCAAAAGTCTAGTTTCTCTATACTATATTCTCTATTCTCTATAGACAAGAAAAGACAAGTAAAATTTTCGCCTGTGTTTGTCAACCGACCTTGATATTAGAAAAACATCTTCAGTTTTAGAAATACTCATTTTTCTTCAAACTATGTACATATTTATTAGGTTTATTATCTATGAAGTTGCCGGTTTGAAATACTGGCCATTCGAAACGTAATTTAAATATGATTGGCAATAAATTATAAATTCAAATGAATTTTATTTAAAAAAAATAATGGAATTCTATTTTCAAATTCAGTAATTTCCCGATTGATTTGATTAGTTTTGTTTTTACTACATTTTTATATTTTTAATCAATGTGAACACGATAAAATTATGTTTGTATATTACATCTATTATCAATTAGAAACAAAACGAAAAAAAAAGTAATCCATAAAAAATTGTAAATCTGAGGTTTTCATTGATTAAGGTCGAATTTATTCACGGAGCAAACAGTTTTGTACATAGATACGAGTAAGGAAGGCCTCTGATGATAATCATTATCTGAAACACTACGGTTTATGTAATTTATCGATGAACATACTTCTAAAAATGGTCGGGTTTTACGTTTCCTGCTTCGGACTATTCGCCTAATATGTATTCTGGAAGCGGACTCGGCTGTAGGATTAGAGCGATATAATAATAGTGCATTGTTTGTTACGGCTCGCCTTCGATATAGTCATTTGTATGCGGTTTGTGTGGGTACAACTCTGTGAAGCATAGCTCTGTTCGACGTGGAAGATCTGTATGATGTTTTGTTGTATCTTTTTAAATCTGTGCGTTGAATTTATATCCTGCCAGATCCCGAAAAAAAAGGCAGCGGTAGGCAGCGGCTTGGCTCTGCCCCTGGCGTTGCTGAAGTCCATGGGCGACGGTAACCACTCACCATCAGGTGGGCCGTGTGCTCGACTGTCTACAAGGGCAAAAAAACTAAAATTAGGGTTATCAGAAATTTAAATCTGTAAAGAAGGAAAATTAATCGTTTAACCGTGAATTCGGAATTAAAATAGGATTTTCAATGAGCTCATGTCATTTCAAAAAAAAAAAAATCTTGTCTATACTTTTTATTATTTCGTAGGCAGACGAGCATACGGCTTGGTGAGTGATCATTGTCGCTCATAAACAAGTTAGGCGATGCCAAAAGTACAGCCGTTGCATACTATAAGAACCGCTTTCGTGAGCTCTCGCTTGTTGTCCTACCTAGGACTTCGTAAATGAAGATCTTTGTTATCCAAGATAGATTAGCCGACATTCAACTTGGTAATGATCATCCCTACCCATGAACGTGGTGTCGCTTACCGTAATCTATTTATACTTTGAAGTTGGGTACGATAAGTGGTAGTTGTGATAAGCATCGAAAAGCTACACGCAATAAAATTATAACGGATTATTCCGTTACTCCTCAGACTGGGTGGAGTGGCGTTCTATGAAGGCAAGAGCTGGATGAGAGAATCCGAGGATCGTGCTTAGCGGTGTGCAATTAGAGAGGCCTATGTCCAGCAGTGGACCGCTATAGGTTGATGATGATCATGATGATGACTCCATTACTTATTGACATTTTAGTCACTTAATATTTCGTGAATCTTCAAACTGAAGCGAAGCCAGGTGGTGGAAAGGTCCGCGCGTTCTTTCAAGAGTGTAAGCCCCGCGCGTCACCTGATATTTGTGTTACATTACATCCAAAGAAAGTAGCATATGATTTGTTGGACGAAATTTATTTTTGTATTATCGTGTAAGAAATTGCTAGCACTACTAGACATCTTCTGGAACTGTTAATAAGCATTGAATATTTTTTTTTTAAAATACAGTTTTAATAATTATCTACCCCGACAGTCGATGTCTGATTCCAATTAAAGATAGTTCTGTGCATTTCTTAATTTCAAAATAACCTATTACTCGTAAGAACGTTTAAATAAAATCGGCCATTTCATTTCAGGTGCTCTTGTGTGAAGCTCTTACCACCATCTCATTTTACTAACGGACACAATTTCATTTTATGAATATAGATAAACAGTCCGCAAATGGTTCACGAACATTATGCAACGATATTACTCATAATAATAATATTATTCGAGTGCAACTGAGAAGTCAGAACGAGGCATGAATGAGTCAGTGTGGCACTTATTTGGTCAGTCGAGTTTCAAGTTACCTTACTGAAGCTGTACTAGCTCCGGCTTGGCATTTTATATTACGTTTTTACGAATTTATTCGTGGTTTAATTACGTTATTTTGCTTGATCTTCGCAATGTTTTTTTTTTATTGCTTATATGAGTGGACGAGCTCACAGCCCACCTGATGTTAAGTGGTTACGAGAGCCCATAGATATCTACAACGTAAATGCGCCACCCACCTTGAGATATAAGTTCTAAAGTCTCAGTTACAACGGCTGCCGTACCCTTCAAACCAAAACGCATTACTGCTTCACGGCAGAAATAGGCAGGGTGGTGGTACCTACCCGCGCGGACTCACAAGAGTTCCTACCACCAGTAAAAACTACCACCAGCAAAAACGGTGCTCGAACAGTTTCAACAAACTGGTGTATTTGATAGTTTCTTCTTTATTGTCATTATATTGTTTCTGGGCGTTTGGAATGCTTTACAGTTTTCGTGGTCACGCACGTCTTCCATTAATAAATAACATAACGTAGTCGGGTTTCACTAGTGGAAACTAAAATTATAAACAGTAGTTAAACTAACTAGCGATTCGTAATCAGTCACAGTCAATTACGTATCCATTACGTCCTGACCTACTATTATTGAGATATGCCCATAGGGTTTTTAGACATTTGAACTCGAACGTAAATTCTTACCCATGATTAATAGTTACAAAGATAATATGCAAAATTTTTCGTAATTGTGTTGCCCTTAAATTTTCCTTCAACTCCTCAAATTATGTCAATTTTTTTTTCTACCTATGCTGATAGCCTTAGGAGAACTATATCAGCTTCGCCCTAATGTGTTGGTGAGCTCACGGGGCTCAAACCGCAGTGGTGCTAATACTGGCCCTGGTAAGAGCAGTGCTTCGCAGAATCTACCACCGGATCGGAAACGCGACCCACTGAGGAGATCCGACGAGAAACTCAGTGGGCTGTGTCTGTGGGTTCGTCGCAAGCGACACGGGTTCGACGAGCGAATTAAGCGCACGGTGACCGGTTTTTGTCTACATTTTCTAATAAACAATTTTGATTATTATGTGTCGGTTTTTTGAGTCTGTTTATAGCCAATATATTATGTACGAAATTATAGTGTGCATTATAATCTTTTCGAAAAAACCGAAGATCGGTCAATCAGCGTGGATTAATGATAAACATGTGGTAATTTTGAATTTACCTGATAGTTTTTGGTCACGACCCTCAGCAATGAGGAAACGACAAAGAAGAAGATAGTTTTTGCGTAGCGCGCAATGTAGACACAATCACGAATTACAATGCCCACGGGCGGCGCGATCTATTGTGTCCAACTCATTTCGCTTGAGATTATAAGTTCACATATTAGGAACTTACTGAAATACATCCGAATACATTCTCGAACTCCCGATCTGTATTAATATAATTGTAAATAGACATGCTTCAACAAAAACCGACTTCAAATAGAAAAAAAAAAGATATTCCAAAACAAATTAATCTACATACACTAAAAACAAGAATCATCATAATCGGTTGGGGTGATATTAAGTTATTCATCTATTTGTCTCGCAAGTACTTAATGAAAATTTAAGACTTATATGGTTTTCTCATGGATACCATTATCAGAACTGGACTAAATTGAAATGGGACTACACGGGAAGCGTCAGCTTTCTAATAAAAAACTAATCATCAAAATCGATTCACCCAGTCAAAAGTTATGAGGTAACAAACATTTAAAAAAACATACAGTCGAATTGAGAACCTCCTCCTTTTTTGAAGTCGGTTAAAGAGTACAATGAATCTTTGATTGAATGTATGTTAAAATTGTACTCCACACATCAACAATACTGAAATGCTCTCAGATCAGTTTTCAAACAAACAAAAGTTTATATTAGAAGATCTTGATGTTTTGCATATAATTTTCGACAAATTATTACATATTTAAGTGAAATTATATTTTGACCTTCAAAAGCCAGTTTAATATAGTTTGATTCTCAATAGGTTTGTAAGAATGGACCATCATTAAAATATATCGTTAGCGAACGTTGCATTTGCATCCCACAGTGCTTTTAATCAATTGTCATTTAGAGTTGATGCTTAAGTGGTTACTGGAGCCCATAGACATCTACGACGTTAATGCGCCACTCACCTTGAGATATAAGTTCTAAGGTCTCAGTATAGTTAAAACGGCTGCCCCACCCTTCAAACCGAAACGCATTACTGCTTCACGGCAGAAATAGACGGGGTGGTGGTACTTACCCGTGCGGACTCACAAGAGGTCCTACCACCAGTAAAGTTTAGTTTGTGTTTAATAAATGTCCTTGTAGTTAGCGGATAAATAACATGACGACTATAATAACTGTCGTGGAAGATGTATGTGTGTACGTAATTTGAACAGAATTCGGTACTTGGGGATAAGTTACTTGTAATTTTCTTATTATTGACAACTTCGTGACTGCACGGCACTGAGACGATCACACCGATACAACAACCGAACAGTGTTTCGTAAAACTACACTAGGTACTTACTTAGACGATGTAAAAGGAAACTTATTATCTAGAATTTAAGAACGATTTACCTAAAGCAAATTAGGATCGTACTTTCGGATAAATTTGATTTGATATTATTATGTTTTCAAGTGACAAAAGCAAACAAGTATTAGACATTGTTTTACAGATTGTCCCTTCTTTAAGGTGAACTTTATCAGAATCGTAAAAACAAATTAAAAAGTAATTTAATAAATAACCGGGCCAAATCATGCCCGGACTTCCGGCCACAATTTTGTTATTTTTTATTACTTAGATGGGTAGACGAGCTCACAGCCCACCTGGTATTAAGTGGTTACTGGAGCCCATACACAGCTACAACGTAAATGCGCCACCCACCTCGAGATATAAGTTCTAAGGTCTCAGTATAGTTACAACGGCTACCCCACCCTTCAAACCGAAAAGCATTACTGCTTCACGGCAGAAATAGGCGGGGTGGTGGTACCTACCCGTACAGACTCACTAGAGGTCCTACCACCAGTAGGATTCCCTATATTATGGGTACCAGACACCGGTAAACATACTTATGTTTAAACATATACATATACAGACAATAAGCACACAGATAAAAAACAAACAGACCTGCTCATCACACAATGTTTGCCCGATATGGGAATCGAACCTACGACCCTCGGCGCAATAGTCAAGGCCGCTAACTATTCAACTGCTGGGTCATAATTATTGAGATTATGTTGATAAACAAGACTTCTTTGACCTTTTATTTTTATTAACATGTTCACAGACTTTTACACACCGCATAAAATATGGCAAGAAGGAAAGATGTACAAAGATGGCGCCATCTGGCGTTACACTATAAATAAGAGCAGAGCATACAGCCTAAAATCAATGAAATTTTATCCAATAATAATTACATCTTTTGAACGAGTATGTAATCGTATGAGGCGTAATCGAATACATAATATTTGCGGTTATGAAAGCACGGGTACAGTGACATATTAATAATAATAATAACAATCTATCTTCTATCTATATTTATAAAAATGAATTGCTGTTCTTTAGTTTCGCTAAAACTCGAGAACGGCTGGACCGATTTGGCTAAGTTTGGTCTTGAATTATTTGTGGAAATCCAGAGAAGGTTTAAGAGGTAGATAAATATGAATATGCTCGGTATTTAAATAAAAATAACAATTTTGTTTTCCCTTGGATGTGTACCCCGTCGGACGGATTCCTTTCGTTTGTTTTAAGTTTATTTTATACAAAAGAAAAGGTCTTATATTTATCGATTGAGGCGCTACAAAGTCTGCCGGGTCAGCTAGTAATAATATAAAGAGGAGTTGGAGCCAACGCTGTTTGTTGTCTATTAGGTATAGTAATTTTCTCGTCTACTACAGTTAATGAGACAATCACTGTCATCGATGTCAATTCAAACAGCGGCACGGCGACGTTTCTGAGATCTTCCTGCCTGTGTAATCATTTGACATGTAAACGCTCTCTTAGTGTTGAAGTCGTGTACGAGGAGTTTAAAATTAGTGGCTTCTAGAATGTTCGGTTTTTCCTTATATAGCGCGGTTAAAAATGTCGACAGTCAATTGGCTACGAATCGATCAGTGGTTTGTTTATGTGTGATTTTAGAGAAAATAGATTTCCAACTATTGTGAGATTCTCACTGAGTACTATCATTAAGAGTATCTATTGATATTTATAGTTTAGAAATACATGGGCATCGAAAAGTTTTGCTTTGATCACGCTTAATGGCAAATGTGTGCGGTCCCCACAAACCTCGTGAGTTGGTTTAAGATCCGCTATAAAAATGAGTGGAATTTCGTTCCCAATACTTATAATAACATTGTATTTAAGGGTGAGACCGATATATTAGTATTCACTAAGATATTCGTAATACAGCTTGTATTCGTGTATCGGTAATCCGTCGAATTCTGATATGCTATTATTCCGTATTCACTTTATTCATAATATTAGCCAACTCACATCGGTCGGGTTGTATCAGAATCTATCACTCTAAACGACGGTATGAATACCGTATTAAGTTTAACTCGTTTACCCGTTTTATCTAAGTATATTAAGATAACAGGATATTCACGTATTAGTTAAGGTATTATAATATTACATCATGAATATATTAATATTAGCTAATATTGACAAATATCGGTCGGTATTAACCCATCTTTAATTGTATTGATCTACATACACACAACTGTTGTAATATTGACGTTCACAGCTTTAGTTGTAGGCCAAGATATCGATTAGGCACGCTCGTATATTAGCACTTTTGTTTTAACCGGTTTATTTGTCTAACGCTTATGTATAACTAGTAGGATGAGCGAAAGAGAGAGAGAGATATATATATATATATAAGGAATTAATAGAATAGAAACGTTTTCAATAGTAATGCTTATTGTACATTGTGCTGTCATGATAAATATTGTGATGCCGCGTCTTAAGTTTCCATTTAAGGTTTAGATGCACGCTCGAAATTATTTAGCTAAATGGAGATTATAGTGCTTTTGATTTATTCCAACATAATAAAGGTCTCACGGCGACACTTCTCAAGGCAGGCTCTTCTTGTATTTTTTTGATCAGACTAGTACATTATATCGCACTTAATATTGATCTTTAAGGAAGCTGATTATTAGTTACAGTTTAGCATAGTCTCCGAATTTCCGAACCGAAGTTACCGAGCATTTTCTTAAGTATGCCGAGTGCCATTCACGTTATGATGTCGTTTATGGCTTACGACCAAGTGTACAGATTTTAACACCTTATTATTAAACTCTTGTGCAATAATACAGTTGAATAATTTTAGTGATTATATAGACAGGCGATAGGCACGTGTCGGACTATTTTTTGTGTTTCCATTACAATAAAGAAGTATACATATCATGAATATCAGGTGAATACATCGTGTTTAGCATGCATCGCGGTTCTTAATAATATATAGGAGTCACGATTTTGCTTTGTTCAATATTCAGGGTCAGCCCACAATAGGTGTTAACTTGGACACGACTCATTTATCTTCGCAAGTCCACCGCTAATTTTGTGCCTTTATTTTGTTTATTTTGAAGATTTCGCTCTGTTCACAGCTGCTTTTGTAAGTATAAGTTCGAGAGCTAATATAAACAATAGGCAGAAGAACTCATTAGTTGCATATTGATTCGAAGATGTCAAAACGATAATTGGGAGTATCTAAAAATAAAGCCGACATAAATGTTTTAGTAGAGAGTTTCTCGCCGGATCTTCTCAGTGGGTCGCGTTTCCGATACGGTGGTAAATTCTGGGAAGCACCGCTCTTGCTAGGGTCAGTGTTAGCAACGCTCCGGTTTGAGCTCCATGAGCTCACCTACACACGTTAGAGTGAAGCTAAAATAGCCTCTCAAGGCTATCAGCATAGATAGAAAAAAAAATTGTAGAGATAATCACTCCAGCAGCTCTCGCGATGATCAAGATTATTAGATACTTAGTCTGACGTGATATGTGTTACTCGTAACAACGAAGAATTGTTGCACTGTAGAAATATGAAGATAACATAAAAAACTATATTGCTAATTTCAAGATTCAATTCAAAACTTTTATTTTCACGTCTTGGACAGAAACTAACCAATATAGTTCAATATTGAAAATCGAGGATGTTTTGATGGAATCATGAAAATGATTGAACGATTTGAACAATTAAATCGAAAGGCCATGCTAAAAGAAACATAAATTGTTAATATAGAGTTTACTTTTATTATTTTTCCCGAACGTAGAAATTATTGTATATAAATAATTAATATTTCATGAATTGTATTTATTTTATATAAATTTAAGAATTTAGATTTCCACAACATTCAAATATCCACGAAAATAATCTTAAACGTCTGTGACAACGAAAACAGTACTCGCAACGTCACAAATAATAAAGGCTAACTATTAGGTCAAACTATTAAAGTATTGTAGTTCTAATAAAGACGTCCTTAGTTTTAGTCCTTAACGCAAGTAAATAAAGTACAACAAACACAAAAGAGTTTTGTAGACAGATTAGTACACGCTATTTTAGCTTCTGTAATACTTAACGCTGTCCTGAGCCAAGGTAGAACTCATTATTATATTGTGGCGAAATTTTCAAGGAATTTCGCGTAGTTGATAAGAAACTGTCAGTCTCGAGCCACGTTCAGTGGTAGTTCTTTCTTCTCTTTGCAATGGGAAACTTTATTAAAAGAGATTCATAAATGCTCCCTACAGAGACTAATTTAAACCATTAGACATACCTATATTGTGTTTATACAATATATGGTGGTGGTTACTGGTGGTAGGATCTCTTGTGAGTCCGCACGGGTAGGTACCACCACCCCACCTATTTCTGCCGTGAAGTAGTAATGCGTTTCGGTTTGAAGGGTGGGGTAGCCGTTGTAACTATACTGAGACCTTAGAACTTATATCTCAAGGTGGGTGGCGCATTTACGTCGTAGATATCTATGGGCTCCAGTAAGCACTTAACACCAGGTGGGCTGTGAGCTCGTCCACTCGTCTAAGCAATAAAAAGAAATCCTTTTTTATTTATTTATTAAAGCCATACAATATAACCAATTTAAATTTAAATATTTACCTAGATCAATAATTAATAAGCGTTATACACTTAATTGTACTTCTGAATGTCTTAAGTTGAATTGAGTTTTACTTAACCCGCTTTTTATGGATGTCGCCATCGTCCCTTAACACCAAAAAAGATACTAAAGATTGATTGTTATTGTTGGATTTGTAGTCTGCGTTGTCGGTTCAAGTCGTACAACTCTTACTTTAACATTAACAGATGCGTGTTATGGCTCAACTATTCTATATGATTTCATGTTAACAATTGTTCTGTTATTGAACATAGTATATAAATATACCACCGGATCGGAATCACGATCCACTGAAAAGATCCGGTGAGAAAATCAGTGGGTTGAACATGTCTATAGCTACGAATAAATAATAAGTCTATTTATTCGTAGGTCTATAGAATAAGTTGCACGTCGAAGGCGAAGCATTTGAATATTTCGACGAGAACGATATCCGTGCTTGGAATGCCTAAAAGTACCGCCAGTGAATCGAGATGATCCAAACACATGTCTAGACATGTCTAGGACGAGGCCGACTGTTGGTTACTAGATTTAAGTATGTGCGAGTTAGTCAATTGTAAACTATGAAAATGGAATATGTGCACGTATGTAATTTTTCGAGTAATGCAGTAGTACTCTTTGAAGACTATCAGTTTAAAAGTAAGCGGTGCTGAAATAAACAGCATAATTTACTTTTTTCATTGCCCTTGTTGAGTGACAAATTTAACAAGGGTACCACGTAATGGTGAGTGGTTACCATAGCTCATGTTTGTCAGCAATGCCAAGAGCACAGCCGAGCCGTTGCCTAGGTAATTAAGGGTATCTGATAGGTATGTCTTGTGTTAGCACGCACAATCTTAATGGGTTTTCTTTGCCGCTAATTATCGTGCCTTCTGGTTACAAATTAAACATTTCGATGCAGTCGTAACATCTAGCAACGTGGTTGGGCGTGCCCATAAGATACGGTAAACATACATCCATTACATAGTAGGCTGCGAAAACCAAGCGATAAAAATATTCTCCTTCTCAGTCGTTTACTCGTGGCGGAGTGGTCGTGGTTATGTTTTTTTTTTATTGTTTAGATGGGTGGACGAGCTCACAGCCCACCTGGTGTTAAGTGGTTAATGGAGCCCATAGACATCTACAACGTAAATGCGCCACCCACCTTGAGATATAAGTTCTAAGATCTCAGTATAGTTACAACGGCTGCCCTACCCTTCAAACTGAAACACATTACTGCTTCACGGCAGAAATAGGTAGGGCGGTGGTACCTACCCGCGCGGACTCACAAGAGGTCCTACCACCAGTGAAGTATGTATGTCTTATGCTCTCCATCTCTCTCTATTTGTGGCGTTACGTGTAACATTCAGTAAGGGATTCCGTAAAAACATAGAAGACGTAATTCAATTCGGTTTATTTTAAACTTGTGAACGTTATCCGAGCCATACATCACGGCAGTCGGGTCCAGACATCGGCGCTCCGATGTTATATTTGGCACATACATCGTTGCGTCGTCGGATTCGTTCCAGATTTGGTGTTTAATGGTCGGTTAACTTTTAATGGACCAGCCAAAGTCATTTGAGCTTCTAAACGTATCGTTTTTCGATTATGTACTTTTTACTTCATATTTTCTTGATTTATTATTTTTAACTAAATGTCTTTGTTGAATATTATTGTTTAATTAACGTTTCCTATTACAGTTATGCAGTGAATATATTCAGAATGTATCGTAAGAGATAAAATTAATTAATGGCCTTTAAAATTCTGTAGTTAAAAATGCTTATTCTTGTTTTTATATCGTGGAAATTCTAAAGTATAGCTAACTAATGATGCAAACTCTTGTATAATGATTTTTATGTTCTGTTTTTCCTAAAACAATGTTTTATCATTATTAACAGTTGATACTTCTGAGATACTTTGAGATAGGTCGAAATCTGAATGGTTTTATACAACGCCTGTCCCACCCTCTTTAAGACAGGAACGCATGGCTGCTTCGCGGCAGAATAAGGCAGCATGGTGGTAACTATGCATGCGGTCTTATCTATGCAGTGCTCTGAGGAATTGTTCGAGATGATACCGGCATCTCGTTTTTACCATCGCACCGCCCGCCACCGGAGTAGAGTTCATCCATACTACCTGGAGCCACTGCGGTCATCCACAGTGTGTTTCCAGAGGTCTTTTTTGCCACGTACCATCCGGCTATGGAATGAGCTCCCCTCCACGGTGTTTCCCGAGCGCTATGACATGTCCTTCTTCAAACGAGGCTTGTGGAGAGTATTAAGCGGAAGGCAGCGGCGTGGCTCTGCCCCTGGCATTGCTGAAGTCCATGGGCGACGGTAACCACTCACCATCAGGTTGGCCGTATGCTCGTCTGCCTACAAGGGCAATAAAAAAAAATACATATAAATAAAATTGGAGTATTTGTTTGTAATGTTGAAATAACCGCTTTTTACTACATGCCTATGAATATGTATATGTTACATACACCGAAATAACATTTTTAAATAACATTTACAATTTTTGTCTGTCTGTCTGTTTGTTCCGGGTAATCTCTGGAACGGTTCGACCGATTTTGACGAGACTTTCACTGATAGGTGGCTAATGATATAAGGAGTAACTTAGGCTACTTTTTTTAGACTAGCTTCGCCCCGCGGCGTCACCCGCGTTACGACAATAACCGCGGGTAGCATCACGGGACTCAGCTATCAATAATAAAATTTAATGTTTCCGAAGCGAAGCGAGGGCGCGTCGCTAGTAATACATACAACTAGTAAATACCGATTGACGATCGCAGTACATCCTGCTGCGGCTTCTCTAGTGACTTCCGTGATCGCCTTCCCAACACCCACGGGACGAGATGAGGTAGGCTATTCTGGGAAAATACTACGCAGTCACATTATGTGCCATCAATGACAACAAAAGATGAACAAACGCTTTAAACAGAACAATTGTGTCGTTCATTCGGACAACAATACAATAAAAATAGACTTTGTTCGCCTGGCACGCTTCACGCAACTTTCAATTGAATTAATCGTATCAAAGTAAATATCTCAGTTCTGCAACATATTGTCGATTTAACGGAATGATACATTTAGATGTTGATATTAAAAAAAATTATTAAAAATCTTGGAATTAAACGTGCCTTGATTGATTTTGCACATAAGCAGGAATACTACAGTAATCCTATTCCAAACATCGTACATATAATTTTCAATCAATAATTTTTCAGCTTGTAATGGCTTGAATACATTTCAAATTATTGATTGTACAGATTTAGAACTAGCTTTGGGAATTGTTATATTTGTGTTATTCTTTTCTTACCAAATACAATTTACGATTATGTAGTTTGTTTTGTTCAATGATTGACGTTGTGTTATTACATGATTATACATATATGCTATCAATTTTTTTTTCTATCTACTTTATGAATATTCAACGAGACATATCGGGAACTTACTATAGTTAAAAATCGCAGTAAAATCCTTTTAAATAATACAGTTCATAATTTATTATCGGCAATTAGAATTCTTGGAATACGGAAGCCTAATAATTATCCGAAGTTGAAGCTATGCAGGTATCGATGTAGGCAGCGCTTAATAAATAGTTCGTCGTAGTCGTAGTCGTTTCCTAGTCGTAAATCAGTGTGGGTGATGCACAGATTGAGGTTTTTTGCAATTTCGTCCTACGGCGCTCAAATACTTTTTATTGAAATAATAATCTTTGAATTATCTGCGAGGGACTTCGGTTCCCTCTGTATTTTGTACCGTATGTTCCATGGGGAGTGCGGAGTGAGGAATTGTTCGAGATGATACCATCGTCTCGTTTTTACCATCGCACCGCCCGTGACCGGAGTAGAGTTCATCCATACTACCTCGAGCCACTACGTTCATCTACAGTGCGTTTCCAGAGATCTTTTTTGCTACGTACCATCCGGCTATGCAATGAGCTCCCCTCCACGGTGTTTTCCGAGCCCTATGACATGTTCTTCTTCAAACGAGGCTCGTGGGGAGTATTAAGCGGTAGTCAGTGGTTTGGCTCTGTCCCTGGCATTGCTGACGTCCATGAGCGACGGTAACCACTCACCATCAGGTGGGTCGTATGCTCGTTTGCCTATACGGCAATAAAAATAAAAAATAAAATTAATACTGCCGTTCTGTGTAGTTTTCAATACAAGGTCAGCCAAAGGTTCAGCATTACTAATTGAATTCCATACTTTGAATTACATAATACCAATCTCAATAGCCTCCCAAAGACCTTTTATTTCATAAGACGGCTCTCACCTATGGTCGTTTTTCCTCATATTTTCACAATACTCCCATCACACCGAAGGCGTTTAAAGCAATTCAATATAAAAATGGAATTGCCATAAAAAATAATTGAATATCCGCCATAGATTACCAATCGCACAAAACTCTTCGATCACCGTCAATTTAAACTTACTATACTATGTTTGCTTTGTAATTGAATCTATTGTGCAATAGACAAGATGAATAGAGGGTTTCGAACTTCGAACACATGACAAATAAGTGATGGTGATTTACGATAGCGTAATTTGGGTTCCCATGAATGAAGACGCTGAACTTTTCGTCGTCATATTAGATGGATCATTTGATTGTATTGTATTCACAACAAATCCAGTTATTGAATTATCATATACCTATTCGAAACATTATTATGGACACCGAAGTAACTTGCAAACAACTGCTCAGGATTTGCATTGTGCTTATAAAGCTTGATTATGCCCTAAGTGTTTGTACTTAAAATGCGATGTAGTAAATTATGTATTCGATATTCGTAACGTGATGTTTGATTATAATAAATATTCGTACTTATTATTGGTAGCTTGTTGGTTATCTTTTAATACATATTATGACTAACACAAGTTGTTACCCTAATACTAATAGAATTGTTCTTAAATTCCTTTAACAAAATTATTTTATAGAATAAAACAAAAAGCTGTGTTTAAAATTGAGCTATATACAGTAGGTAGCTATGTGTGACGAAGAATTAGAAGTATTTAAAGAAAGTGAAATAAAAGCGCGACCGACAGAGCATTGGTTTATCAGACGAATTTTTCCACTGTTTGTGGAACGATCTGATAAATTTTAAATGTTTTCTTTCAACAAATGACTAGACTTCCGGTATTTTATTTGATTTGATATACTTTATTGCACGATTAGTGTTAACTATACCTAAGTCCATAGTTATAATAAGACATAAATATCGCTGCCTATCTACATGCGTGCTACAATTGTGTTATGTAACGGATCTGTCACCATTAAAATCGTTTTAGTGTTTATATAAATGATAATTTATTGATAATTATTATAAATAGAGACATCAATGTCAAATTGTCTTTTCATTCGCTGTTTTAAAATATGCAAGCAGAGAAATGATACATTGCACAAACATTCTGTGAGGCTAGGCCAGGGGCTACCAAACTTATTTTATCTAATGCCCACTTTGAGACTTAATTTTTAACGCCCCAATTTTTTCGCCTACTTAATAACCACTATAGCGAGAGCTCAGTCGGTGTTTAAGAGTCCTCCTACACAACGCTCCCTTTTTTTTCTGGGTCTCTTACCGCTCCGCTTTAGGCCTGCAGCGCCCACAAGGGGTCGTTATCGCCCATTTTGGGAAAGGCAGGGCTAGGCGCTAACGGTAGCAGCAAATTGAACATCACAGACTGTGGTCCCACAAAGTTAACACGATTTATTTTTGAATAATAACAAAGGATTGATTGAAATTTTATGATAAACGATAAAAAACTCCTATCTGTTCGCTGGTTGTCTAAGGGATTATAACAGTTACGTTCGGACAGGGAGGTGGAGCTCATGGGTTCAACCTCCATCAGATCCAATAACCCTTGCATTAGACTCCTTTAGCTCTAACACTAGGAGTAGGCTTAGGGACCCCGGTAATTGCACTCGTCGAACTTGGCAAAGAGTTCGACCTGCAACCGAACCTAAATATCAGTCCGCTGAGTTTCTCGTCGGATCTTCTCAGCGGGTCGCGATACCGATCCGGTAGTAGATTCATTCGCGAAGCAGCTACTCTTGAGTTGTTAGGTCTCCTTTGGAGGTACTCGAGTAGCTTTTAGCCCAAATCCTACCCCTCCTGGTCCTTGCTCGGCTGTCCTGGTGAAACTGGAAAGGCTTCCAGTAAACCCTCATTCATAAAAAAGGGTTCATCCTGAGAGAATTTGCTAATACTGCCCCTAACAAGAGTAGTGCTTCACAGAACCTACCACCGGATCGTAATCACGACTCACTGAGAAGTTCCGGTGAGAAACTTAGTATAAGCAATAACTCATTAGCACCACACTGTCACATAATCGATTTCTAGTTATTTATTGCTTTCTTCAATTTTCGCGATTAGCAAACATAATTAAAACTATATTTACGGCTTAATTTCGCATTTTTATTGTCATTTTATGATCACGGTTCGACGTTTCTAGATCACGAAAATTTAACAGTACCTACTCGAAATTTCTAAAATAATATAAAGACAATAAAAAAACGCGACATTATACCGTAAAAGTAGTTTTAATTATACAAGTTTGTATTTCAATGGCACTCGATCTGAGCCTTTAATAATGTACATATTTAAATTCGAAACATAGATTTGTATTAAATTATTGTTATTCATTTCAGGCAAAATCCGAGGAGCAGTTAGCATGCGAAAAGGAGTGGCTCCAAGCCGGCCACATGTGGCTGGCGCATCGCGGTGGCTTCACTGCCGTGGTGAGAGAGGGTGACGCAGAAGCTGGTCGCACTAAAGTACGCGTACTACAAACGGGGGAGGTCCTGACTGTTGATGAAGATGACCTAGAGAAGGTTCGTTATAACCTATACCACCAGTATATATTGCTCAATCTTATATCTCGACATTATAATGCCATTGTTCCATTTAGTTTTAATTAAAATCGTGTGTGGTCATATTTGTCTTGGGGTGTCTCAATCCACTGAGTCTCTCGCCGGATATTCTCCATGGGTCGCGATTGCGATCTGATGGTAGATTCAGTGAAGCACTGCTCTTGCTACGGCAGATGTTGGTAAACTCTTTCAGGCTGAACCCCGTGTGCTGCTCCGCCAGTCATAGCAAAGCCAGAATAAACCTTAGAGGCTACTTAGCCCCTCGAATTTACTGGGAGAGAGGCTGGCACAAAAAAGGGGTGTCTTTTAAATAAGCTGCATAAATACTACAAAACATCAGAGCCTATTTCAATTTGAAAAATTTAATTCCAACCGATAACTTTATTGAAATGGTTTTTTCTCTGTCTTGATTTATTTTTGGTTTAGACGACATAAATAGCATTACAACATTTTATAAGAGCCATGGACTGCCTTATCAAGAATGGTCGTTTCTTCCGAATAACTTATCATAGAAGTTATGACTGTTGTAGACGGCTATATGAATGTACTTATCATATATTCTCCCTTATCTTATAAGAATATGGCTACAGAATTTTTAGAAGTTCGAAATCGACCTTCATCCTGTTTTTATTTTTAAGAAATCATGTTAATAATTCCGCAGGCGAATCCGATTCACCTGGAGCGCTGTGAAGACATTGCCTCCCTGCGTTGTTTGAACGAATGTGGCGCTCTCAATGTATTGAGGTCTCGATATGCCGCTGGACTGACGCACTCCCGCGCCGGTCACGCCCTCCTGGTAATGGGTCCACCTAAACGGACTGCCCCGATTTACACCGAGAAGGTAAGTCTGATATTTATATTGTGTCTTTCATATCAACTTTGAGGAACTCAATTCAGTAAATATTGTATACAGTACATGAGCTCTTTATTCCCGCTTCTTTCATTCGCGTTTTCACTATTCGCGGATAAAAAAGATACGACCCAATTCCTAAGTGGGTAAAGATTTCTTTATTCGCGGATCTAATCAGTACATTGGTACTTACACATTGATAAAAAGCAGTCCAATGTGTAGGTATCTAAACGAATATCCTTTGTATACGCGCTTTTTCCATATTCACAATTTTGGTATTCGCGGCATATTTACGGAAACCTGCGAATATAGAGCTTTTACTGTACTGTAAGTTTTATATTGATTAGTACTTATGTGATTTTCAGTCAACCGTTTCTTACTAAGATATTAATGTGCCGTGGTTCATCGATATCATAGGATATCCCTGCTATCAGGAAGTGACAACGAAATCTTGTATAAGAGATCTGATTCTTGTGTGTGATTCCAGCACCCATAAAACAGAAGAAATTGCTAGTTAGGCGTCGTTCAGTATGAAACGTTGATAATTGTTAACTTTTTTATTTTATTTTATTGCTTAGGTGGGTGGACGAGCTCACAGCCCACCTGGTGTTAAGTGGTTACTGGAGCCCATAGACATCTACGACGTAAATGCGCCACCCACATTGAGATATAAGTTCTAAGGTCTCAGTATAGTTACAACGGCTGCCCCACCCTTCAAACCGAAACGCATTACTGCTTCACGGCAGGCACTTAATTAAACAGCATTCCGTCTGCGTTAAGAAGAACCTCTTGAATTTTCTTATTGATGTTCACGTAAAAAGAACCGATGTATTTTTATAAGAAGTTTATGAGAATTGTATTCGATGAAAACGGTCAATAAGGATATGTTTTTTTGAAGGTGGCGGCTATGTTCCGCGGCTGTCGCGCCGATGACATGCCGCCTCACGTGTTCGCCGCAGCTCAATCTGCGCACCGCTGTATGCTCGCGTCTAGACGAGATCGAGCTATAGTCTTCCTCGGCAGGTAACAAATCTCCCTGAATAACAAAGCCTGCTTGGTGGTAGAGCGTAATGTCGATACGCAGAGCTAGCTACGATCATCTTGCCTAAATCTGCCGCGAAACGGTCAGCGGTCTGATTTGTAAGCGTTGTACAATACAATAGAGACTTTAACTACACGATTCAGAGTGGGTATTCACTTAATACCGTGAGTCGTGCTTTCATATACCTATTATATTGTTGCAAAAAAAAGTCAACAGAGAAGAATTACATAGTAACCGTAGATGCTCCGTGAGGGTGCCAAACTCAGTGTTGCAGAGAGAGGAATTGATTCTAAGAATGCTAGCAGATTTCCTACCGAAGTTTTAGGTTTAAGGACCCCCCTATCAATGCGCATTACGCTCACCTCAATTTTCCGCATTTCTCTCCATGCCTTGTCAAATTTGAATAAGAATTGAAGTCTTTTAATAGGTTACAGAGAGATTTCGCTGCTATAACTGTCGCTCTCACTTCGAGAGCAAATAAACTAATCAGCTATCCTTTTTTGGTTAGCTCGTTCATAAGATAAGATGAAAGGTTTGTAGAGTAAAATAACTTAGATATATAATTTAGTACGAATTCTTGTAAACGGGTTGTGTAATTCCCATCGGAGTATCAGCGGGGTATAAATGTGACTGGCTAAGTTGCGTAATAAATAGCCTGGCGCTAAAATAAACCTTGCCAACACTAAGAATTTTAAAGTACAACAATTCGTTTGGCAATATTGAAATTTATTCTAATACAATAGCAAGATTAATTGCCGTTCCAGGTATGTATATCTCGTATTCAAATTTGTGTATTCGAAATTAATTGATAAGAATTAAGACTATTCGTATAATATACCAGTTTGTTTTTGTGTAACCATACTACGTCTGTTCGTAGTAAAGTACGTACGTAGTAACTTAATTTGTATTTTAATGGTGATTGTAAAAACGTTTAGAACTTTAATACAATAGCAACAACGATTAGATTTTATTGTGATGTATGTATGTGTTTATTGTCTTTTTTATGTTTTGATTTGAAAAAATTCTGATTTACAAAACATTGTTGACTTTTTTTATTATAATGGCATAGCGTATTTCGAAATGATAGACTTAGTCGGTTCTTTTCTTGCCATAATAGTCCGGTCAATTTAGACATTCGAAGTTACATAAAGTCCCAACAAGCTGAATTTCTGTGAAATTGTTCAAAACATAATTATAAACAATGTCTAGAAGTTCCCCATCTTTCCCCTGTAAGGAAAAAAAATTATTCAAGGTCAAAGGTGAAAAAAATGAGTTTTTCGCGATTTTCAGCAAAACGGTAAGTTTTATCATAAAAGTACCTCAGACAAAAATTGTAGATCATAAAATTATCTATAAAAAATGTATCAATACTTTTTTTCTTACGAGCCATCGTTTCTGAAATATAACGATTCAAAAAGTTATAAAAGTTGTTATCGTCATAATATGCACACGTTTCCACGCCACCTATGAGGTAGTGTACTTAGCACGTTTTTTTAACGTGGTTTCCCCAGTAGGCCTACTCCACGGGTCAGTTGTGATCCTGTTTAATGTAAAACTATTGCATAATAACGGAAATTTTCAAAGATTGGGAAAGATAAAAGCGATGTAAATTAAAAAAAAGTGTTGAAGTTTATTCGTCTTATTCGTAAGTTTCAAATTCTTGTTCTTCTTCTTGATCTTCTTCTTGTTCCTCTTCTCCTGCTTCTTCTTCATCTTCATTTTGGATGCAAGTAAATTGCGTCAATAGCGATGTATCGCATGATACTTCGTCGGAGTCAAACGAATCCTCCATTGTTTGTGATTCAATATTAGAGCACGACCGGCCTTGACAATTTGTGCATACCTGCTATAATAAATGAAATACCGTTAGCTCAATTAGCTTGTCTTCCTCCAACCTCAGTTGCTGCTCACCAACATCTTTTTCGAGTATATTACCAAGTTCAAGTGTGGCTTGGTTATCAGCTAGACCCTACAGACTGGGGTTGGAAGTTGGTCAACAATATATTAGAGCCAGTTCAAACTTTACTTCCACCTGCGCCGGAAAAACTGCTGAACACTATTTTTTGCAACTGCAAAAAGGGATGCAGTGCTAAATGTGGTTGCAAAAAAGTCGGACTGTCTTGTTCTTTGGCATGCACAAATTGTCAAGGCCGGTCGTGCTCTAATATTGAATCACAAACAATGGAGGATTCGTTTGACTCCGACGAAGTATCATGCGATACATCGCTATTGACGCAATTTACTTGCATCCAAAATGAAGATGAAGAAGAAGCAGGAGAAGAGGAACAAGAAGAAGATCAAGAAGAAGAACAAGAATTTGAAACTTACGAATAAGACGAATAAACTTCAACACTTTTTTTTAATTTACATCGCTTTTATCTTTCCCAATCTTTGAAAATTTCCGTTATTATGCAATAGTTTTACATTAAACAGGATCACAACTGACCCGTGGAGTAGGCCTACTGGGGAAACCACGTTAAAAAAACGTGCTAAGTACACTACCTCATAGGTGGCGTGGAAACGTGTGCATATTATGACGATAACAACTTTTATAACTTTTTGAATCGTTATATTTCAGAAACGATGGCTCGTAAGAAAAAAAGTATTGATACATTTTTTATAGATAATTTTATGATCTACAATTTTTGTCTGAGGTACTTTTATGATAAAACTTACCGTTTTGCTGAAAATCGCGAAAAACTCATTTTTTTCACCTTTGACCTTGAATAAAAAATTTTCCTTACAGGGGAATGATGGGGAACTTCTAGACATTGTTTATAATTATATTTTGAACAATTTCACTGAAATTCAGCTTGTTGGGACTTTATGTAACTTCACTCTCATTTTTTGGTCTAAATTGACCGGACTATAAGCTTTTCTTAGCTCGTGTGGAGTTCGTGTTGGGATCTCTACTTTATTTATGAAATATATAATTACTAAATTAAATATATAAATATTATATATTATATTAAATATATAAATAACATTTTTTAAAGAGGTTTCATATTTAATAGATTAGAAGCAATTAAAGGCGAAAAAGCTTACGTTATAGATATCTGATCATAAAAGAGGATTTTTATTATTAATTTATTTACGGCAAAAGGCTATTTAGATATTTAGATCAAGATTTGTTAGGGAGGCTAGCTTGAGAAGGTATAGTTGAATTTACAGATATCCGACACGGTACAGCGATAAGTATTTCATATGTCTATATGAGACTGCGTGTAGATGCTTCCCGACACGAAATATTTCTTTCTTTAAGCAAGGTTCGCTTACTAATATTTTTACAATGCATTAATGATCATGACCTGAGTTAAATCATATGATCTCTTGTGCCATAGGTCTGGTTCGGGTAAGACATCGGCAATGCGGCACTGCGTGTGGTACCTGGCTAGTGCCTACCCAACTCAAGGCTCGAAATTGACTCCCGAGCGACTGGACGCAGCTTTCGATGTCCTACACATGTTTGGATCCAGTCGGTACGTAATCTGATTTTGTTGCTTGCAATGTTTTGATTGTTTGAATGGAAGATTTCTAGCTTGGTTTGGCAAAGCCGTTTCGGAAGATGAAAACCGACGGTAATGCTAAATTATCCTTGCGACGATAACTCATAAGATACCTAAACAAAGCGATTGAAAAATTGTTACCTTACCTGCTATTAGATACCAACCCAACTGCGGGGTTAATGGCCTCTTGCGACTTGGACAGGGGCCGTCCAATATCTGCATTTGCTTTACATTGCAGGCTCACAAAGTATCAAATTGATAAATCAACTTTTACTCAGTATTATTACTATATCTTTGGAATCATTAAATACATCTTCAATTGCTAATAGGTACGACGAAGTATGCTGAATTGTGTTTGTTTTGTTCTGCAAATAAACTACAGTATTAGTCTATTCTAATACTAACCGTTCTATTCAACTTTGATACTTAAGTAAGAAACGGGTCATATCTCAGGTGACGTAAAAATTCACGTTGTCATGTCTACGATGATATTCTGCAATTATTTTCTACAACTGCTTAACTTTGTTGGTCCTAAGTACGAGATAAAGATAATACCGAAAACAGTTGAAGAAAACAGAGACTTATGATTTTATTTGTGATCGTATTTTAATGGAAACCATTCTTTTCTACCAGCACTGGATCTAATCCTCATGCATCCCGTTTCGTATCTCTGACGTCACTCGACTTCGACGGCGGCGGCGCTCTCGTCTCCGCCTCAGTGCAAACGTTACTACCCGACTTCAAACCTGGTCAGACAACGCTTCGAGCACTCCATACGTGAGTATTATTTTAAATGTACACTAAAAATATGTCTTGTTCTTCTTTCTTTCCTATTTATTACCCTCTGCTGGGGTGTAAGGTTCGAATCCTTCTACTTACATCGGTCTTGGGCAGTCTGTTCTAGCCCCTCCCACTTCATGCCCAAGATGATATTTTTTCAGTTTGAACTATAGAATACCTTCCATGAGCACCATCTCAGTGTATTAAAATGTGTCCGCTGAAATTGTGTCAATTAAGGAGGCGCCATACTAAGTGAAATGATTTTAAAAATAGTGCTATAGATTATCATACTTCAACCCAGCACACTTTAGTCTGTTTTAGTTAGTGAGTAGTTAGTTTTAAACTGCTATTTTCATATAATTTCCACTTCCTACACTATGGCTGTTTTCTACCAACAATAACTTACTGTTTACAGGTGGATACTTTTTCAACTTTTCCCCTATGGAAGATGGTACTCTTTAGTTCTACCCTCCATAGTTTGAACCCTAATACCTGATTGCTAAATCGTTGCTATAATAGCCTCTGTCAAAACGTTACGTCTCTTTCTCCAGGCTCTTCCACGGCTGCGACGGTCGCCTCCGTCGCGAACTCCTGTTCGAGCAGGCTCCGGTGACGGCGCCCAACCCCTTCCTCAGCTCTCAAGAGAAGGCCGACGCTCCCGCCGAATTCTCAGCGCTAAAGGAGGCTCTGCAGAAACTGGGCGTTACGGAATCCGAGCAGATGGCCATTTGGAAGATCATGGCTGCTATATGTCATTTGGGATGGGCTGGTGCCGTCAAAGGTCAGATTTAGTTTAAGTTTTTTTTGTTATTGCTCAAATGGGTGAGCTCACAGCCCACCTGGTTTTACTGGTGGTAGGACCTCTTGTAAGTCTGCGCGGGTAGGTACCACCGCCTTGCCTATTTCTGCCGTGAAGCAGTAATGCGTTTCGGTTTAAAGGGTAGGGCAGCCGTTGTAACTATATTGAGATCTTAGAACTTATATCTCAAGGTGGGTGGCGCATTTACGTTGTAGATGTCTATGGGCTCCAGTAACCACATAACACCAGGTGGGCTGTGAGCTCGTCCACCCATCTAAGCAAAAAAATAAATAAAAAAATTTTGAACATCAATAAAGTAAATTATAGTAAATTCAAATTATCTTCTTTTTTTTTAGGCAACTCTGGGTCAGCCGTGAAATTTCAATTCGCCAGTACGGGGTGCGGTCAGCGCGCTGCCAAGATGCTGGGCGTCACTCCCGAGGAGCTGATGCGATATGTCTTCGCCACTGTGCCCACTTCCCCACAGTCCAATTCCAACTTGAGGTACACAAAAATCTCTCTATTTGTGCTTTTTGTGAATTTAAAGTTTCCGTGAAATAGAAACGTGCAATTATTTCAAACAAAAATGTGCATCTCGGGACGCCCGACAGAAGTTGATAACTTAAACTGATCTAAGTTGAACTATTAAATATTGAAATTGTTTTACTTGAGAAAAGCTTAGGTTATTATTTAAATTTTATGTATATTAATAAGATAATGTAAGGAAAATTGTAACATGTAAAAATTGAAAAATATAATATAAATAGTTAGGAGTTACATACGTTCTCAGTACCGCTGTCGTATGCGTGAGAGAAAGGGAAGCCAGACAAAATGGCGGCGTCACGCGTTACGTAACGAAGCGGTTTATATTCCCTTAACACGTTCCCTTGAGCAACGTCGTGTTTTTAAAATTATTAAATGGCGCAACGTCATATGACGGCTTCTAGATTATCATATTTATTTTGTCGGAACTTCTTTGGAGTTCTATTTTATTGGCAAATTCCTATGGCGCATCTACTTAGCGCTGCAACACATTCGATTTTCACAGCGTACACCGCCGCGTTCCCTGAAATAAAAAAAAAACATCATAAGATGTACGTATTAGGGCGGGACGTTTTTAGACGCTGCTAAATTTTGTATGGGAAAAAGGCTCGCCACAGTAGCAACATTCAGAAATGAGGTTGCTCACGCGAACGTGTTAAGGAGCTATCACTTCAAAAAGTCACAGAGGGCTCGGCGTTGTAGTCGTTAGCGATCTTGAGGCCGAGAGTCGATCGACGGGTGACGAACAAAATTGTTTGCATTCTATCGGATATTTATGTATATATTTCAACGTTTATTCCTTCCTCCATAGTTCAAACGATCCTCCTAGTTTTTGGATCAGACGATCGTACGTGATCAATTCCAGATTAATTATTTATTCATAAACAATGTGTATCGGCTCTAATTGCAAATACACACACGTATTAAATCAACGTAATCTTGTGAAGTTTAAACTTACAATACGAACTATATAGATGGCGCTTATATTAGATTTACTATCCTACCATTTCGCCTCCGTTGATATATGCGTGTATGCTATTTAATGTAGCGTAAACCTTAGTTAATTAATCACGTCATTACGGATCCTCCTGATCCATTAACGGTGCTTTTAGGTACCACAAGTACCGGTCACCGTCCTCGTCGACCCCGTCGGTTGCGAGGAAGGGCTCGACGAGCCAATTAACCCACAGACACAGCCCACTGAGATTCTCGCCGGATCTTCTCAGTGGGTCGCGTTTCCGATCCGGTGGTAGATTCTGCGAAAAGCACTGCTCTTGCTAGGGTCAGTGTTAGCACCACTCTGGTTTGAGCCCCATGAGCTCACCCCTACACATTAGGGCGAAGCTGATATAGCCTCTCAAGGCTATCAGCATAGGTAGGAAAAAAAGTTAATTAAACTTATTGTTTTCGTTCAGAACTCCGTCGCCTTCGAACGAGAAAGAGATCTCGGCGACTGAAGCGCTGGACGGGTTCGTGAACGGCCTCTACAATGAAACCTTCAACATCATCGCTGCACTCGTCAACAGGTACTACAAATGTATCTACGTCTGTGTGCTTAGTGCGAGTTTTTTAACGTTCTCGATAGCGTAAAAGTTAGCCCAATTTTGTATGTAGTTGGAACAGCGCCCCTAGCGGCAAACGTAGGCAAACGTTCCAACTCCATACAAATATGAGCTAACTTTTACGCTATCGTGAACGTTAAAAAACTCGCACTAAGCATACTGTTTTGTTTCACAGAATTATGTAGTACAGTGTGCAAAAAAAGAGAATTAAGTTTCGATTTAACTGAAATTAAAAGTTGTTTTTAAATATACAGTGAAGCAGAAAATAGTTTGCTCTTAAACAATAATTTAGTACAGAACATATTTAAATTCAGCTTTACTAGTTCTTCATGGAGCTTAATTATTTTTTTTCATCATTCAGGAGCTTATCCACGTCGGCGAGGACATCGGCTTCGATATTATTGCTGGACACTCCCGGAGCTGACAACCCTATGTGCGCCGGACAACAGAGCGGGGCAGGGCTGTCCAAACTACTGTCTAACTATCTACAAGTAAGCTTTGTATTTATAATGCAGTTTTTTTTTTAAAGTTAATTAAGAATTGTTATATATAATGACAATTTTGTTATAGAGTAGTGAACGCTGGAAGCGTTCGGTCACGCTTTACTCTCTAGCTAATTAGTCGTTGATGATAGCCACCGGTCATCGTTACACTAAGTTTCTCGCCGGATCTTCTCAGTGGGTCGCGATTACGATCCGGTGGTAGATTCTGCGAAGCACGGCTCTTGCTAGGGTTCGTGTTAGCAACGTCGTCAGGTTTGAGCTCCGTGAGCTCACCTACTAAGTAAGGTTATGCTGAAATAGCCTCTCAAGGCTACCAGCTTAGGTAGGAAAAAAAAAAGATGATAACGTTAACAAAAGTAATTAATAAAGTGCCGATATTGCAACGCAACCCTAAAACAATGAGTGCGAAACAGGAACGTCTCCAAGCTGTGTTCCACGAGGCCATGCTGGTGGCGCCGCGGGACCGGTACGCGCAGGAGGGGATCGCGCTCGACGACGGAGCTGATGAAGGTGACTTTTTTTTATTTATTGCTTAGATGGGTGGACGAGCTCACAGCCCACCTGGTGTTAAGTGGTTACTGGAGTCCATAGACATCTACGACGTAAATGCGCAACCCACCTTGAGATATAAGTATGGGGACAATAGTTTTTCGATAGGGCTGGCACTATTTAGTTTTTAGGTAGGTACCTAACTTTAGGTAATTAATGAGTTTAATGAGTTGCAAAACTTTGATGACTAAGTTAAACTATTTAATAATATTCTCTTAAGCACTAAATACAAGTAATTTTCAGTTCAACAATGAGAGAGAGAGAGTATTCTTTATCCCAGACATAGACATCCCAGATTTGTCCCTATTCTACCTCTAGTCCCTATTCCCCCCAATCTACTGTACTACTCATCGCGCAATGTAACAATAACGGCGTGTGATGTTCGTACAGATTGGCTGTCGGAAGCGGTGAGCCCAGGACCGATGGTAGAGCTCTTGGACAAGGCTCCGCAGAACTCGATTGTGCGGAGCTCACAGACCGACCTGCGGGAATGCGACCGACGCGGACTATTATGGTATACATTAAATGTCTAAAAATGATATAATCTATTAATAGTAAAATCAAAAACAATAACTATTTGTGTAACAGAACGAACCAGCAATGTAAGCGCATAAAATCTTGGGGTCGATGACCGCACTGACACATCTTTTATTGCTACCCTCGTTTAATATTTATTTACCGTCCCTGCTAGTTTTTCTCGTTGTAATTCTATGATCGTAACTGTATGTAAATGTATACAATTTCTCAATCGAATCGTACCTAGACTCTAGTGATGTTTTGTGATATAATTGAAAGGATTTGTTCTGAAATAAAACATTTCTTCATAAGGCTACTAGATGAAGAGTCCATGTATCCCGGCTCGTCCGACGACACGTTCCTAGAGCGAGTGATGACGCACTACGGTCCGCCGAATCAGATGCAGTACCTCATCAAGAAGGCCCCGCATGCCAGACAGTTCATATTGCAGCATTTACAGGTATAAATATTTTTTATTCATTGACTAATTCGACTAACTAACTTGCCATCCGATGTTGAGTTATTACCGGAGTCCACGGACATCACAAATTTGAATAACGTCACACAATTTAAAGAAGGCACGAGATCAAAGTCCCATTTGGATGCTGACGCGTCAACGCATCAAACTGTGCTTAGCGCTAGTTTTTTAGCATCCTCGATAGCATAAAAGTTAACTCAAATTTGTAAGGAATTGTTAACTTCTACGCTATCGAGAACGTTAAAAAACTCGCACTTAGTACACGGAGCAAGAGCTTCTCAGTATCACTAGTGAATAAATAACTGAATAAATGAACGAATGAATGAATTAAGAATGAACGAATGAATGCATATTTATTGTTTTCTATAAATTCGGTTTAAAAGTGCAATAACATCATAAATATGGCCCCAGATTTTCTATAATACAAACGAATAACGAAACGGATAAAAGAACAGTTTTTGGCGTCAAGACAATCTGTGCTTCTTTACGGTTTATGATACTCAGCTATTTTCGGCTGTTGTGTGTTCTTCAACGACTTGAGTCTTTCTTTTAGAGTCAAAAGATTTTATACTTAAACTGTGATCGTGATGTGCCAACAGGGAACTAACCCGGTGCTGTACGACGTGACCGGCTGGGTGAAGGCGAGCCGCGAGAACCCAGTCACGAAGAAGTCCCTCACATTACTACAGGAGAGCCAGAAGTGAGAGAATACTTACTTATAGCTATTTATATCATGAATACATTATATAAAAGAATTTTAAAACGTTAATATCAATTTGAAAATGGAAAAAGCGTTATGTTGATCTATGTTGTATCCCATAAGCTTAGAAAAAAAATCAGTAATAACGAAAAAAAAAATTTTATAACACAATCATTCCTTAATTTTGGAAGTCATTTGTGATCTATCTAGTACGTACTTAGTGTCTATTAAAATTTCATTACAAAAATTGGTACCTGCCTGCGGGATTCGAACATGGGGACATTCGCATCGCTCGAGCGCACCGGACGTTTTATCCTTTAGGCCACGACGACTCGTTAACATCTGATGTTTCCAGCGAGGAAGTGTCTCGGCTGTCGTCGTGGGCTCGCGGCGCGTGCGGCGTGAGCGCGTGGTCGGCCGCAGTGGGGGACGCCACTACTCTACGGCGGGCTTCTTCTATCCGACGAACTCTTACTTCGGGTAAGTCACAAACAAACACAACCGAGTCTGAACTCCCGAACGAGCGCTCTTCAAACTCGAGACTCTGCTACGGAAAGTTTTTTTTCCCTACCTATTCGCTGGTAGTCTAAGAGGCTATTCCAGCTATGCGCGCAGGAGTGGGTGAGCTCACGGGCTCAACCTGAGAGCATTTGCTAATACTAGCCCTAGCTATAACAGTGCTTCGTAGAATCTACCACCGGATCGAAATCGCCACCCACTGAAAGTTTTATTGTTTGGGAATGAATCGAGTGATGCTGTTTTAGTGTAACATATTTTTGTGTGGTCTACGTGTCTCACTGATTTCACCTCGTGATTTGACGTTGATAATATCAATTTGATTTCGTGAAACATATTGCACTTTTAGAATTGAGATGGTATAATCCAAATTCTTATTTTTTTTAGGATACGCCAAAAATGTAATTGAAGAATTATAATTTTTTTGTTTTTCGATTTTAATACTTTTAGGTATACGCTTGATATAAAAGAGACGGAAAGAGACTGTTTGACTTTATAAGCAGAATACGTGTCTATATGCCGTTTGAAGTATAAAAGTGACATTCTTAAATTTTTTAGTTAAGCCATTTCAATTCTAAAGGTGCGTTAAATCAGAGATCTCCAATAGCAACATTGTATTTAAGTACTCACTGTTCTACTACCTTTTTTTATGTATTTTATGACTCTGTAACTAAGACCTTTAAGTCATGTCTTATTTTAATTTATATTCTTATTTTTATGAAAATTATGGAGTGAAATGAGATGAAATGAAATGAGATGAGATGATATAGGATGAAATATAATCTTAGTAAAATGGTGGTCATTTACTGAGATTTTTTCAATGGACTTTTTGGAGGTTCCCGAGAAGTTACGTCCAGCGGCTTTGTTTCATTTTCCCACATTTGTGCACTTTCACAGATATTAAACAGTTAATAAACCACCGTTATTACACATTTAAACGTGAAGAAACACTAAATAGACAAAATAAAACAAATCACACAACTTCACTCCTCGCGTTCCCGCCAAATAGTCTGTTCTACCTATATTTTTTATTTTTGTTGTTAATGCACTGTCGGTTGCACCTATAATTGAGGTTACATCTGCCATGAACTTTTGTCAATTGGTCAATGTTTTGTATTGATTATCACTTTGTTGGTGCAACTTAATAAATCTTTTTAAATAAAAATGAATTGCTGTTCGTTAGTCTCGCTAAAACTCGAGAACGGCTGGACCGACTTGGCTAATTTTGGTCTTCAATTATTCGTGGAAGTCCAGGGAAGGTTTAAAAGGTGAGAAAATATAAAAAAGCTCGGAATTATGTAAAAACAAACAATTTTGTTTTTCCTTTGATATGTCCCCTTGATGTATCTTTTATTTATCGATTGAGGCACTACGAAGTCTGCCGGGTCAGCTAGTAAATAAATAAATATTTGGTTTTGGTTGTAATATTTCGTTGTACATTGCTGTTCAGGTACGGCCGGCATGAAGCGTCGCTCGACCGCCCTGCAAGCGAAGTTCGTTGCGGACGGCGTGGTGGACACGCTGCGGCGGTGCGGCACGAGCGGCGTCATGTTCGTGTGCTGTCTGCTCGCGAACCGACCGACCGACTCGCCCGATGACGTCAACGTGCCGCTCCTACGATCGCAGGTTCGATTCGAATTTGAATTTTTTCTGTTTTGGAACATCAAAATGTAATTCATATTTCGAATTTCAAGATACTAGTGTGGTCCTGCAGTAGTCGAAATTCGACTGTAATTAATTGATTTTTTTTAAGAGATTTTATGACCTGGTAACTAAGACTTTTAAGTCATGTCTTATTTTAATGTTATTCTTATTTTTATGAAAAATGATAATATGGAGTGAAATGAAATGAAAAGAGATGATATTGGATGAAAAATAATATCAGTAAAATGGTGGTCATTTACTGAGATTTTTTCAGTGGACTTTTGGAGGATCCCGAGAAGTTACGTCTAGCGGCTTTGTTTCATTTTCCCACATTTGTGCACTTTCACAGATCTTAAACAGTTAATAAACCACCATTATTACACATTTAAACCTGAAGAAACACTAAATAGACAAAATAAAACAAATCACACAACTTCACTCCTCGCATTCCCGCCAAAAAGTCATAATTAATTGAAATTATAAGTTTCAACAGACTACACTATAGACAAATACTCGTAATATTAAAGATAAACAATACTAACCTATTCTCAATTTGACTACAAACTTTATGCAATAACAAAAGTTTGACATTAAACAAAGAGTATATGTGTGCGTGTCAAATACATGGTAGTGTGTGTAATGTTTTCTTTATTGATTTAATGTATATTTTATGCAATATTTAAAAAAAACATATTAGCATTGTGCACTCCTTCTCTATATTCTCTATAAGTGTGGAAAATTTCATATTCCTCCGTCCGCGTAATTTTCGTAAAAAGGGATACAAAGTTTTTGCTTCACGTATTTTTAATATATAGATAGATAACTTTGTTTTTTTTTTCTCATTTTAGAATTTTAACAGATATCATCTTTTTTACATTCTAATTTCAAAATAAATACGCGCCTATAACTATTCACGTCCTAACTTTTTTTTTATGTTGCAATCATTAAAAATTTTACAAATGAAGAATTTAATGATGAATTTAATTAATCACAGTTCCGCGGCTTCCAACTGCTGGACGCGTCGAGGCTTTACAAGCAAGGTTTCCCCGAGCACATGCCGCTGTCGGAATTCGCCAGAAGGTATGCCGCCATAAGCATATTAAACCTCACATTTAATGATAAGTTCTAGGTTTTAATAAGTTATGGTTGGTACTTGCGATGGAACGAAAATATATTTTACAGATGCTTGAATCTCGCTAACGACATTTTTAAGATGGACATTTAAGATTATCATTATTTGGACAGTCGGTTTACCGAGCAATTTCATCCGCTCGGTGGAAGATCTTCTTTTTGTCGTTTACTCCCAAAAAGTTTTAAATATCTACATTTTTCTTGTTACATAATTGTGAAGTATATAGGGGGAACTAGTAAGAAATAATCGAATATATTTAACTGTTAAACCTTTCTAAGGGCCAAACCTTTCCGTCACAGATATCGTCTCCTAGCGACATCCGAGAGTGAAGAGTCCGAAACAAATCAGCAGCAGACCCTCTCGGACAGGCAGGTCGTCGACGACATGCTCCTGGCCTTGGACTTGGACGTCACCAGCTACAGGCTCGGCCTCACTCAGGTAGGTCCTAGCTCACGTACCGCACGGCTGTCCTGCTCGAACTCCGGGCGATCGCAATACGAAGGAATGAGACGGAAACATGTATCATTATGAAATTAGTGTCGGATCTATGAGATGTAAAATATAGGGCTTTAATTTCCGAAAGTTGATATCACCGTTTTTTTATTATTTTTTTGGTTTACCGGAGACAATCGTAGACAACTACATCGTAAATGCCGTCACTCACCTTTAGACAAGAGCCTTAATTTTGCTACTTTAATAGGTGATTGAACTTTATGTCAATCAGTTATGGATGACGGTAGGCAACAAAACGTGAATACCGTCATCCGTGTTGTGTAATGAGGTCGGACTCTGAATTGGATTCAGGGCTGCCTCAATCGGTGGTTTGAACTGGAAAGCGTTGCATGATATCATTGCTTCGCGGCAGAAACAAGTGGGACGGTGAGATCTACCCGTGTGGGCCTACAGTTAGAACACACTCTGCGACCAGTCTGACTGATGATTGTAATTGAATACATGAGTGGATGAAGGGGATATAAAAAATTTGTTAATTTTGAGAAAACGCCAACAAACTTTTGTTACTTATTGTACTTTTTCTGCGGACACAACTCCCTCATGACAGGCAATTTCTAAAAATAGCCTTTAAACCCGGAGTGTTAAGGTCTAAAATGGTTTATAGGCACGTAACACCTTCATTCATGTAAGAACTGAAAAATCTTAAATATGCTACTTAACCCCTTCATCCATTCATGTCTTCAATTGGTTCGATGTTTCTATTAATTATATTATTCAGTTTTCGTGTTTACTTGATTTTAATAACGGTTTTTTTTTTTCGTTCATGACAAAAGTTTTTTTTTTTTTTAATATGCGTAAGCCCAGGTTTCGAGTATGACGGAAGATTGTTTCTCGCAATTTGAACTAGACTATTTTATCGGCGTTATATTATAGTATAATTGTTATCAATGTTAATTAGTTGCTTTGTTAGTTTGTATGATTTTTACGATCCTAAAATAGTACCAACGGAATGTGCGTTAGATAAGAAGACAAACCGTATGTTGGGTTTTCATTAACTACCTTCGAGCAGGTAAGTAAGATTCTTGTATATTTTAAAATAATATATGATGGTTTTTTTATGTATATATTATGTTTTAATATGTCGATATTCCATTCGTGATATTACGATTTATTTCAATCAAGCGATTTTAGATGTAAGTCTGTTCACATACGACATCCTTTTCAATGCTTCTGAATTCGCACAAGGTGTTCACAGAGTAAATGTTGATGATGATTACGTCAGTAGTACAACTATGACGTCAGTAGCACCAGTTTTAATTAAACATTAACGCGGTTTTTTGTTTTACACACACATTGTCACAATACAGTTGAGGTCTCAGTCTCGTGTCTCAAAGTGGAGGAAATTGACACCTACTCAGCAGTGTGATGAACGTTAGATTATATTTTTATAGGGTTCAAAATAATTTCATAGCGAATTTCGTAAACAAAATCAGAATTTCGGCTCAATGGCCCGAGTGCGAAAACGTAATAACACAGACGGAAATTACTTTCGTGTTCATAATATTGTTGTGAATGAAATTATTTAAAGCAATTGAAGACATGAGTGGATGAAGGGGATTTGTTAATTTATTTGTTACAATTGCTACAATACTTATTGTTACAATTTGATAATTTTGAGAAAACGGGTAACAAACATCAGAAGCATGAGCATGAAGCATCAGTTATTAATTAAATGATACATTGCGGTATGACAAAAAAAATACTGTCATTTGATTGTTCATAAACTTTTAACACCAGAATATATTAAATTTTACCAATAAGCCAACAGGAACGACCATCTCATTTCATAAAAAAATGCACTTTATCTCTTCTAGCATAAACTTAAAATTAGCTTAAGGATTTAATTTAAAAAATAATAGAATAACCTAGATCAAAAATGAAATCAGTTCTAAATTTCTCAATAAATCAGAACTACAAACTCATTTCATATAAAAACATACTTTATTTCTTCTAGCATAAATTTAAATTTAGCTTAAGGAATTAAAAAAAAAGGAACTAAACCAAAAATGAAATTCGTTTTAAATTTCCAAAATTATACGGCAATTAAAAATAACAACGTTAACATTCTAAAATTCGTCTTAATTAAGAATTTTTACAATTGAATTTGCACACGTAATGATTATAATGTTCTATTCTTTTAAATCAAGACATACCTGTATTTTGTACCGTATGTTCCATGGGGAGTGCTCTGAGGAATTGTTCGAGATGATACCGGCATCTCGTTTTTACCATCGCACCGCCCGCCACCGGAGTAGAGTTCATCCATACTACCTGGAGCCACTGCGGTCATCCACAGTGCGTTTCCAGAGGTCTTTTTTTGCCACGTACCATCCGGCTATGGAATGAGCTCCCCTCCACGGTGTTTCCCGAGCGCTATGACATGTCCTTCTTCAAACGAGGCTTGTGGAGAGTATTAAACGGTAGGCAGCGGCTTGGCTCTGCCCCTGGCATTGCTGAAGTCCATGGGCGACGGTAACCACTCACCATCAGGTGGGCCGTATGTTCGTCTGCCTACAAGGCCAATAAAAAAAAAACATACACAAATTTAAAAGCTTTTGATAGGTACGTACTTTGCTTCAGGCTGTAGGTGAATGGCAATTACATAATAAAAGTCCTAAGTATGATTGAATGTGCACTGTGATTGTGTTACGTAATTTTAAACGGTTTGTTTGATTTTTTTTTTATTTGGACAAGTGCAAGACCGCTCTCGCTTGTTGAAAGTTTGTATTTAGATGCGATTAAAAAAAAAAGAGTACGTGTACTTATGTACGCGCGTAACAAGTTATTCTTTATTTTTATTAAATTTATTTCTTTTGTTTTTAAATATTAAATAATTAATAATAAATATTTAACGTTAATAATTTAATAATATTTAGTATGAATTATATTAAATAATAATTTTGTCATTTATATTACTAAAAAATGAATGATAATAACACTTTTTTTTACGAGTGTACATGCGCGAAAGTTCACCTGCGGCTATATTCAGACTCGCCAAGTTACGTCGGTCGTATTGTAATGAGCGATTTAATGGGCAACTTCATTCTGTTAATTTTGTGTCACGGTGCGCGCGCATCGTAAAATTTCACTCTCATCATTTTTCATAACGCGCCTAAAGAAGTATAACTTCAAAAAGAATGTTTTTTTGTTCTTTGCTCGGATATATAAAATAGCAAAGTGATCCTTAATTCATAAAGTTCTGAAAAATAGTTTTTGGTATAAATTCATAATTAACTGATAAATGTTATTCGTTAATGAGAATTTAAGGTGAATTCTTGATTTTCGAAGACCAAAAACTGAAGAGAATATGTATCAATAGTAATTGTATTATAGTTTTTAAATTACAGTATTACATGGATATCTAAATCATGGCGTCGTAGGTGCGATAGTCAACTATCATTGTTATTGGAGGTCCACTGCATATGAATATATTGTGTTTATCTTACTGCTACGCCAGCAAATGGAGAATCTACTACATTATTGTCGCTAAAAAGCGAGTCGTTATCATTGTACATAAATAAATAAATGCTACATAATTCAATTAAATATCGCCATCTACCATGAGAATAATTGACCCATAAAACCGAACCCTTTATTTTTTCACCGAAAATCAGATAGAGCGTACTAGTAGATATGTACATGCGTGTAACGGTAGATATTATAGAACAAAAGATATTTGACAAACACCTGAATCGCGCTCACGACATTTTCAGATAAGTTTGCTTAAATTCAAATTCTGAATATTAATATTCGGACCGTCGGTCTACCGAGCAATTTTATTCGTCCGCTTTTACATTTACCTCTGATTAAATACACGTTAAATTAAATAACGAGACGTAGCGTGGGTAGGCCTCCCACAAGGTGGGCCGACGATCTATTGAGGTTCGCAGGGATCCGCTGGATGCAGGTAGCGCGGGACCGCTCTTTGTGGCGGGGCTTGGGGGAGGCCTAGGTCCAGCAGTGGACGTCCATGGGCTGATAGATAGATAGATAGAAATACACGTTAACTGTGTGCTACAGTATGGTACTCAAAAACGTTGTGGCCCATTCTCCGATGAATCAACTGATCGCCTTCTACGACGCCAATGAAATAGGGCTGTGCTATTTCTAGGTCACAGCTGATCGATGTAATATAAGCCTATTACTAAATAGAGTTCGCCTGTGTGCTCGCTTACAAACTTCACATTTGCGACTCCGTTTCTCTCTCTCTCTCTCTCTCTCTCTCTCTCTCTCTCTCTCTCTCTCTCTCTCTCTCTCTCTCTCTCTCTCTCTCTCTCTCTCTCTCTCTCTCTCTCTCTCTCTCTCTCTCTCTCTCTCTCTCTCTCTCTCTCTCTCTCTGTCTGTCTCATTCTCTCTATCGTGATACGAATGATTAAATTAATTACTATCAGAACTCGTCTAACAGAGACCTTCATTATTTGGTCGATTTAAAAACAACACTCGATGTTTTAATACGCGGTTACATTACATCACAGAAAAAATTTAGTTCGATCTGAACCGTCGGAACGCAATCCGCAACGTACACGGAACGTAACCAGTGAAAGTGTGCTGACGTAATTTTTATCTATCCGCTGCAGCCAAGTGGAGCAGGAAGGTATCACCATGCCTCGTCGAGTTCTAATAGCCGTTGTACACTTGCGTCTTAGGAATACGGGCTATTTTTGTTTGCCCAGAGGCAAATTTTGTCGTCGTGGCCTAAAGGATAAGACGTCCGGTGCGTTCGTGTTGAGCGATGCACCGGTGTTCGAATCCCGCAGGCGGGTACCAATTTTTCTAATGAAATACGTACTCAACAAATGTTCACGATTGACTTCCACGGCGAAGGAATAACATCGTGTAATAAAAATGAAACCCGCAAAATTATAATTTGCGTAATTACTGGTGGTAGGGCCTCTTGTGGGTCCGCGCGGGTAGGTACCACCACCCTGCCTATTTATTTATATTAAAGGTGGGTGGCGCATTTACGTTGTACATGTCTGTGGGCTCCAATAACCACTTAACACAAGGTGGGCTGTGAGCTTGCCCAACCAAAAATCATCTAAGCAATAAAAAAAAGGCATATCTCAGTTTCTAAACAAGAGCCTAAAGACATCAATTTAAGATAACATTCAAAATATATCATGACATAGATATCATGACAAAAAAAACTTCTTCATTTATTTAAATGGGATAAACATGATTAGAGTTGAATTAAAAACATCGAATTGTTGATGCTAAATAACAAATAAAACGTAACTTTAATTACAAAGGTAAATGTCGCTTATTAAGCGAAAATTAAATATCGCTTAAACCAAATTTGATAGACGAACAGAATATTAGAATAGTGTTACAGTAGAATTGCGGATTTCTTTCTAAGTATAATATTAAATTGCTATATATGCTTTATATATTGCTTTATATATATATCGACGCTTGAAAGGCAAACATGACTAAGCGACAATAACTGCTTTGTACATTAATGATAGGCAATAACCATATTCGATGCGCAAAAAAATATATATTTCTAGGTCTATTAAAACAGTTTCAATCCTACAACTACTAGCTAGATTCTACTACAGCTGGATTCGTTAAAATAAATTTTGAATTCAGGTATTTCAACATTAAAATAATCTACTGTAAAGTTCACGCATTGTCGTTTAGTCACGTTTGCCTTTCAAGCTTCAATATGTATGCGAGTAACCCCACCAAAACTGATTAAGTAAAAGAGTTGAAGTCGAGTCGCAATGAAAATCATCGAGAGGTTTGACAGTGAACTCATTCATGGAATTCATTTATTTAATGAATTAAAAAAAACACTTTATGGGTGAAATTATGTGTTATCTTTAGATATCTAACAATGATTCACTATTATTGAATTGTTTTGAAATTTCTCCGTGTTACGTTAAGATACCATTTTCTACCTTATTACGTGAACGTTAAAAATTATCACGCTAATTTTAACACGGGTTCGAGAGATTTCTCGTTACATAACCTACGAAGGGACAGTAGAAAAGTGCAATAAAACTATGTATACATTTTTATAACGTTGTAATTTGCAAAAATAATTACATATCTGACGGCATATTTCACACGTTCATATGGGGAGAAAACGTGGGTCATCGTTGGTATTATGCAGAGAGAGAAGTCGTCGTCGTCATCACGGAATAGATTATTTATCTATTCCGTGGTCGTCATGGCCTAAAGGATAAGGCGTCCGGTGCATTTGTATCTGCATGCAACGGTGTTCGAATCCCGCAGGCGGGTACCAATTTTTCTGATGAAATACGTACTTAACAAATGTTCACGATTGACTTCCACGGTGAAGGAATAACATCGTGTAATAAAAATCAAACCCGCAAAATTATAATTTGCGTAATTACTGGTGGTAGGACCTCTTGGGAGTCCGCACGGGTAGGTACCACCACCCTGCCTATTTCTGCCGTGAAGCAGGAATGCGTTTCGGTTTGAAAGGTGGGACAGCCGTTGTAACTATACTGAGACCTTATTTCTCAAGGTAGATGGCGCATTTACTTTGTAGATGTCTCTATGGGCTCCAGTAACCACTTAACAACCAGGTGTGGGCTGTGAGCTCGTCCACTCACCTAAGCAATAAATAAAAAGAAGACATGTAGCTTTGTTTTTTATCCATCAATCAATTCACAATTATTATTGTTTATCGATAAGGAAGCATGAATTGAGGATGTTAGGTCCAAGTAATAAAAGCATTAAGTAATCAGCGGTGAGAAGTCATTATTATCATTATGTTATTTCTGACGTTTCTTACTACCTTACGCTTACAGTTTTCATGGTCTTGAACGATTAATGTGTTATTCGTTGACTATTGAATTCTCTGCCATCCGGGAAATTATATAGGCAATTTTACGGTAATTAGCATAATTAAAAGTAGATCGAATTATATATACGAATCGTGAAAAAACAAGCAAAATTACACTCAACTATAATACTAAATCCTATATAATATTACTATATAATATACTATACTTTCCCTGAGGGCCTCGGGGCGGGAGCTCAGTAAACCGAGCCTAGAGCTCGAGTAGAGGAACAAATACTATTTTATAATACTAAATAAATTACTATAGTGTCATTAACTAAGTGTCGCATATCGTTTGACATCGTCCGACTTGCGTCTCTTGCGCATCTGGCCTCTAATTAATGCGCAAATAATATGACCTCAAACGTGAAGGTAATCCTATATTAATTAAAAATTTAAATATTTTTTTGCGAGGTCGTTCAGTTGAATAGGGAAATCGTGGGTCAAAACAACGTAAATATTTAATTAATGAAGACAAAAAAAATATATTATATACATTCTTATTCTCACAATTCAGAACAAAACACAGCAATTTTTTTGAGTTATGTTTAATGCGTACTCATTTCGTGGTAACGCAAAATAAACTATAATTATAATGTGCTTCTTAATTTCTCTATAATTTCAAGATATATCTTTACGAAGACATCGGGTTCACGTGCAAAAGCAACTTTATATTTATGTAATTAAAATAGGTTGCCGATCGATAAGATCGAACACGATAAAGCATCTTCGTCATTGGGAAGAGCGCGAAACGATACCACAATAAAATTTATACTGGAACGGTCTAACGGTCTTATGTGTAGGTAGGTAGCGTGTTGGATGCTTGGGTTTCTTGAATAAAGCTTCCAAATCGATCCTGAGCTTGTATTTTCTCTATACAGTTTTTTCTTAATTTTTGTTGGAATATGAGAACGCACCCATATTTATTATGTTGCGAGAACTGATTTTGTACCAATTATATTGGCTATACTTTTTTCTTGTCTTGTCACTTCGTCTGTTCATGTATGTAAAGTGTTTTTCTATAATATACGTGAGGCATTTTTTATTCAAGTTCAAGTTATTTATTTATCAACCCAGTTATTCCCAACAATTTTTTATGTTGCGAACAAGTTAGCTTGGCCCGGTGATTTATTAAATTGTAATGGGGTAGGTAAGCATAAATAAACATTTCAACATTGCTCATTAAAATTTGGTAGGCGTTAACACAGCGACAGCCTACCCGCACGTAATAAAATATATCAAAAAGATTAATTGTCCAATAGTACAATCAAGACTTTTGGGGAGATTAGGATTTGAATACCGATAGTTGCATCGCATTATTCGAGTATACCACGCATCTTGTTGTTTAAGCCGCGATAACTATATCATTAAAATATTCTGATCTTTTTTCCGATTGTCATACTTCATCTGTGAAATTATTTGAGGCCGTCAGCGCAAAAGTGGCCTAAGCTTACCTGAGCTTACTACAGTAAGTATGGAGATAAAGAGGTCTGAATTTAGTTTTACGCTGCCTCATAGGCAAAAACAAAACGCGCAAAAATAACGTTGACAAAGTCATCTGTTGTCTATGGGCGAAACTAGGGATAGGCCGGTTTTGCATAAAAATTTATAATTTTTTAAATAAATTGCAATATAGTAGAACCAGGAATATGAAAAAATGTAGGATAGGCCACTTTTGTGCTGACGGCCTCTTTTGATGAGAGCACATTTGGCCATTATTTTGTGTTGTCATTAGAAGTATAGTGTTGCGAGCTGTAGTGAATAGTGTAGTGATAAGTGCAGAGAAATAGCTGAGCTCCGAGAACCGGGTTCAGTGGTGTAGCTTGGACCTACGTTTGCCTATGATGATTACGTGTACATATGTAGTAGTAGCCAAGATATAAGGTGAGTTTAGCAAGTCTGCAATCATCAATCGATAGTTATACTCATCTCTATTTTGGTAGCTACTCCGTCGAAGATGGGCTGTTGGTTCGTCTGAATACGTAACTGAATATACAAATATTACAAGATCAAGCCAGTTATTACGTGTTAAAAGCTAACTTGAAAGGAATGAGGTCGCGTCTTCGACCGGCGAGCGTTTAATGTAGACGATAAAATGCAGTATGCAATTTTTAGAAACACGTTTCGCGATTTTAGGCTTTATTGATTTTAATTATCTTACGATTGCTACCGAAATTTTAAAAATCTTACGTCATTTTTTAAAATTAAAATTTAAAGTTAATATTTTAAATTAATTTCTAATTAATTGTTTGATTAACTCGATGTTTTAAAAGTCTTAAATTCTACTTATATTTTTAAAACGAAAGTAAGGTTTATGTTTTTATGATGCTTAGTGCTGTTGTAAAGCAGTAATTCGTTTTGGTTTGGAGAATCGGACAGTCATTACAATCGAATCTCTAATTTAATATCTTAATGGTGAGCTCACCTGATCCAGTTATTCTTTGTCAAGGATTCAGGGTTGATCCCAGTAGGTAGCGGCGTGTCTGTGCTTCTAGCATTTCTGATGTCCATCAGTGACGGCGACTTACAATCGGGTGAGTCGTTAGCTCGTTTGCTAATAAATCGCTGCTCGATGTAAAAATATTCTGGCGGTATTCGTTACTGGTGGTAGGACCTCTTGTGAGTCCGCGCTGGTAGGTACCACCGCCCTGCCTATTTCTACCGTGAAGCAGTATTGCGTTTCGGTCTGAAGGGTAGGGGAGCCGTTGTAACTATACGAGATCTTAGAACTTATATCTCAAGGTGAGTGGCGCATTTACGTTGTAGATGTCTATGGGCTCCAGTAACCACTTAACACCAGGTAGGCTGTGAGCTCATCCACCCATCTAAGCAATAAAAAAAAAATCTCCATCATATAATGCTTTCTATTTAAACTGAACTTCAATAGCATTCTTCAATAGCACTTAAAGCTTTAGTTCGCTAAATATCTCCGAAGAGATTACGTCAAATGATAAAATAATAGTCACATATTATGCATGCACCGGTTCACTTACGTCACGACTAATGTGTTGCCGCGAACAAATTCACACCTAGCTTGTGTTATGTAAGATTAGATTGGCTGTATAATAATATTATCGGATTTGAAGTCGTCATGGCCAAGAGGATAAAACGCTCTGTGTAGACTTTACGGGTGATGTTACTATGCTAGTGCTCTTAATCTCGCAGGAGGCAACAATTTTCCTAATGAAATACGCACTTAGCACTTATTCACGAATGGCTTGCACGATTAAAGGAATAACATCTATCTATATATACATATATATAAATGAAATGCTGTTCGTTAGTCTCGCTAAAACTCGAGAACGGCTGAACCGATTTGGCTAATTTTGGTCTTAAATTATTTGTGAAAGTCCAGAAAAGGTTTAAAAGGTAGATAAATATGAAAATGCTCGGAATTAAGTAAAAATAACAATTTTGTTTTTTCTTTGATGTGTCTCCCGTCGGACGGATTGTTTTGCTTAGTTTTGTTTGCTTAGGCCAAAAGACCAAAAACCCAAAAAAAGGAACAAAGCTTAGGTCTTTTATTTATCGATTGAGGTACTACGAAGTCTGTCGGATCAGCTAGTTCTATAATAAAAATCAAACCCGATAATAAATTTAATTTGCGTAAATATTGTACAATTGAAATATAATCCTCAGGTCTCAAGGAACAGTGAGCTGATTTAAATTCAAAGCTCTCGTGGCCGGACGGTTGGGCCAAACTTCAAAGCTCAAAAGCCAATTATATTACCAATTTTTCTCGAAGCAAATCCGTACAAACTGGATTCCAAGTATTTAGGTAGCTTCAACAATGTAGGTGTAACTACGTGAAATAGAAATCAAACCCGTAAAATGTATGCGTTAAAACTGGTTGTAGGGAATTAGCACGGGTAGCGTAGTGTGTGTATCCATTCTGACTATTTGTACGGCAAAGTAGTCGTATCAGTTTGAAGGATGGATTTATACAAGAGTGTGAACATGGTCTAATATTTTAAAACGATCTGTTCCATGCAACGTTGTACATAGAGAAATTATGCAGTACACAAAACAAAAACCGCCGAGCAAAATATTCGTGACGTGAAGAAAAACTCCTTACTATATAAAGCCTTCCATATCATCCCTATCTGTTTACGTGGTTTTATCAAAAAAAATTTAAATTTGATTTAATATCTAACATTCTACTGCATATGTTTCTTGTAAATTATTTTTTCCTTCCGGCTCTGCTCCCAATAAACCATAGTGTATGTGTATATGCAAAGCTAACCTGGACTTATGCGGATTCGAATTACACAGTTATCGCTCGTCTATCTATACCTATCGCATTTTTTTTTATTGTCCTTCTAGGCAGACGAGCGCACGGCCCACCGGATGTTGAGTGGTTACCGTCGCCCATAGACTTCAGCAATGCCAGGGGCAGAGCCAAGCCGCTGCCTACCGTGAAGTAAGTATTACTGTATCTACAAAAGTTGCAGGTGTGGGGCTCAAATCATTAAGCGTAATATTTTCAACCGGCCATTCGGACTGACTGTCAGAGCACTATTTCAAAACCTCTCGAAAGCATCGTAATAATGCCAAAATTGCATAATTTCGTACAACAATGAAAGCAATTACGTTCAGTGATATTGCATTTCACTTCGCCTCATTATCTTGTACGTTTGAAATTATAACGTCGCGTCGTGCGTTCGCGGTGTTATAACTAGACCAATTTTAACTGCGTAACGTTATGTAATGTTGCTCAATTAATTACGTAACGTTAATAATTAACGTTCGAGATAGTTCTTGCTGACTGTATGCCTGCTATTCTTTTTTTTAGGTCGTATTTAAATGGGAATGGGGCATCTTAGGAGCCGGTATTAGTAGATCCCAAAACTGATTGTTTATGCCGCGTAGTACCAATGCATTTCGGTTCGTGGATCAGAAGCTATATTATGAAATTTAAACTTAGACCTCATATCTCAAATTGGGTGGCAGCATTAATTGTGGGCCTCTAGTAAACACTTACCAGATGGGTAGTGTCCTAATTAAAACTTCTAAAAAACAAACTCTATTATTCTCAATCTAGGCGACTTCGGTTTTAATTTTTTAATTTTTTTAATTTGCATATATTGGTGGTCGAGCCCACAGTCCACACCTGGTTGTTAAGTGGTTACCGGACCCCATAGACATCTACAACGTAAATGCGCCACCCACCTTGAGATATAAGTTCTAAGGTCTCAAGTTAGTTACAACGGCTGCCCCACCCTTCGAACCGCAACACATTACTGCTTCACGGCAGAAATAGGCAGAGCGGTGCTACCCACCCGCGCGGACTCACAAGAGGTCCTACCACCAGTAAAAAATTCTTTGAATTTCACAAGTAATTCGAATTGTTGAACACAAATATTTGAAATGTGAAGCGATCTATTGTTGGTCCACTTCGTAGAACCGAAGATAAGGCGAGATCTATAAATAACCCCAAATATTTTCTAATTAGAAAGTAGGCATACAACCTACAAAATATGCTAATTTTATTTTATCTAAACTCTCAATACTGGTTCTAACGGCAGTCTTATCGGAATTACGATTATCCGAGAGCGTACTGGTTTATTTTATTATGATAAATGGTTTCTGGCAGCATTTTTTTTTTTTTGATACTGAACACGTGTTTTGAAACTTTCGTCTTCTCTTTAGTAGAAATGTTTTTTTTTTTTTGTAATTTTTCGAAGCCCACGGCCCACATGTGTCATGTGTCATGAAAAAAGTTTGTAAGAAAAAAAAAGCAATGTGCATAAAACAGGCTTTAACCAACAGTAAATAGCGAGGCACGAGGCTTGTGGAGAGTATTAAGCGGTAGGCAGCGGCTTGGCTCTGCCCTTGGCATTGCTGAAGTCCATGGGCGACGGTAACCACTCACCATCAGGTGGGCCGTATGCTCGCCTGCCTACAAAGGCAATAAAAAAAAAAAATCTATAAGAGAAATTAATATATGTTCGAATTTAAAATGCCTTAACTATATAATAACTATATAACTAAATAATAACAAAAAATAAACAATAATTTGTTTTTTATTTTCTTAGTATATGAAAATTTTAATTTTAGTGTATAAGCTTAGAATAAATAAAATACAAATTATAACAAACACGGATGAAGTAAAGGAAATAACAAAAGAAGAAACGGAAAAAAAGTCACACTCTATGATACGTTGAACCAGAGATATAGTAATATAACTCAAGGAGATATAACTGAGACAGGCGGTCGTTTGTAAGACTAATACCAAATCCCTAATCAGCATATTAAGGGGACATTCTGCGCTGCGCCGAAAATATGGGATAAGGGGAAGAAGAAGAAGAAAATGTATATTCAGCGTATTCAATGTATATTCAGCAAATGTATAAACTACTTTTTAACTGATGGTAGGACCTCTTGTGAGTCCGCACGGGTAGGTACCACCACCCCGCCTATCTCTGGCGTGAAGCAGTAATGCGTTTCGGTTTGAAAGGTAGGGCAGCCGTTGTAACTATACTGAGACATTAGAACTTATATATCTCAAGGTGTATGGCGCATTCACGTTGTAGATGTCTACGGGCTCCAGTAACCGCTTAACACCAGGTGGGCTGTGGGCTCGTCCACCCATCTAAGCAATAAAAAAAAGCACCTCTCGCGTAGTTTGACATTAATGTTTGGTACACGACGGTATTATAAAAAGATAATAATGTATGATGATGAAACTAAATATCTTGTCGTAGCGTAATTTGAATTTATGTAACTGCCAAATAAATAAAAGTGAACACAAAATAGTGACGATCTAATGACTGCCGAATTAAGTTTGTCGAGTGAGGTTACGTTTGAATAGGGTTACCAGAATAATACGCAGTCACAGAGCGTGCTAACTATAAGCAACGGTAACCAATTACCGTTAGGTTTTTATTATTAATACATCACAATGTGTGCATGTGGACTGTTCACATGCTTTGTGGGTATGAAGATCCAGCAATAACAATATGAACATTTTAGACAATTGGTATGTTTTTTTTTCGGAGTGGGTCCGAACCTCCTACAAGGTATCCGCGACTACGGGGCACGCGGAGTATGTAAGACTCGACAGGCAATTGATATCTAGGCCAAGATCTGTAAACGCTATTACAGGATATGCGATGAACGTTTCGAGATAAGATAGAAGTCGCTTGTGACCAAGAGTACAGATGTAAATAGAAGTACAAATGTCACATAAAAAACCAAATCTGCACAGAATTTCGAGAAAATTTTGGCACTTCAGTAGAAATAAAAACTCAGATAAATTCAATACCTCTACAATACCTTTTTCAATCAATACAAGAAATCGGATGTAACTTATGTGTGCAAAAAATATCTGTAATGTATAACACAAAAATAAGTCTCCCAAGATTTCGAATAACAAAAAAAAATCGCCGTAAAGTAACAAACATTCATCTGGTAACACCGGTAACACGAGCATCAGTGAAAGTATAAACATTAACGGTGATAGTATTGAACATTAAAAAAACTATGCATTTCCCGCGTTTCAAATAACTCTATAAAAAAAAAAAAAATTGTAGTTTAATGTTTTTGTTTTGACGCACACATTAATTTAGTTCCTGATCAAGTTACCGTAGTTAGTAAGTACTAAGCTGCAGAAAAGGATAGAACGCAATCTACTGGTCTTGTAACTGGTAGGCAAATGCGCTAAAAGAAAGAAAAAAATGTGTTTTATTTATTACCTAATGTTGTTCTTTCCTTTAAGGTTATTATAATTATCACATGTGTACGAACCTATTATACATGTTTTTGTCTCGTTTGATAACACAATACATGTATTTTTAGGTCGTTCAATTTACGAACGCTATTAAAAAAAAAACAAATATTGCCATAGTCAATATAAACCCAGATTTGGAAGCGCCGTGAGCTTACAACGAATATTTGTGAGGACGAAAACTTAATCCAACCTGACAATTGTAATTACTTTGTGAATTGAATTGCTTTGTCCAGTACAACTGCCTATCGCAATTTGAAAGACATTTCGACACACCTTTTCAACAATATTACTAAATTTATTTTTTCTTACACACCTTTTATAATACAATTCATAAGTCCATAGGTCCATATACAATAAAAAAAGTAGTCACAACGTGTTAATATCTTGATATTCTATTACGAATGAATTTTTATGGAAAAAATTAGTAGGTCGATGTTTCATCTCAACGCATACAGCTTTAGTCACGCGCACGGCTATTATCGATTGGTTTTCAAATAATACGCAATAAAACAATAAAACGTTCATTAAAATATATCGTTGTCTTCGCTTATTACGAGCTCTCACATGAAACCATCAAAACCGGTTCACTTAGAAAAAATTTCTGAGGCAAGACACATAAAAGCAGTCGAATTGATAGCCTGCGCTTTTCTTTAAAGTCGGTTATAAATAACAATATCTGACCCACTTCTCAAAAACGTTCGTCATTCTTCCGTTGTCGTTGTTTATACATAGTTTGACATTGCTGTTTATTCCCTACCACTTCTTCCTGCCCCTAGTACTTAGATATGATAATTAAAAAAATTAACTTATTACTATAAATTGTATTGTAGTATTTGCCATCATCATTGAACTATAATGTGAATGGATTAAAAATCTATATTAATACTAGCTGACCCGGCAGACTTCGTAGTACCTCAATCGATAAATAAAAGACCTAAACTTTATTTAATTCCCAGAATTTTCATATTTATCTACCTTTTAAACCTTCTCTGGACTTCCACAAATAATTCAAGACCAAAATTATCCAAATCGGTCCAGCCGTTCTCGAGTTTTACCGAGACTAACGAACAGCAATTCATTTTTATATATATATATAGATTATAAAGCGGAAGAGTTTGTTTGTTTGAACGCGCTAATCTCAGGAACTACTCGATCGGTCCGATTTGAAAAAATCTTTCAGTGTTAGATAGCCCATTTATCGAGGAAGGCTTATAGGCTATATAACATCACGCGACGACCAATACGAGTGGAGGACCAATAAAGTATGTCTCAAAATAGGGGTTTAAATAGATTCCTTAACACTCTATAATTAAAAAATATTTTCACTTTCTACGTAAATGAAGTGGGGGGTAAAATTTAGCGTTATGCCAAAGTAACTATTCCACGCGGACGTAGCCGCGGGCAAAAGCTTGTAAAAAATTAAGTTAATGATTTACCGTTCATTTTAAATGAATGACCAAAAGGGGTTGGGTAGGATGGTATAATAGCCGGCAAACTTCTTGAGCATTTGTTGACGTAGTGGGGGTAAGTTTGCGCATGATACACTCACGTGCAAAAACATTATTTACTCTGCGTCATAATGCAATTAAATTATTAAAATCAACAAATGTATTTTTTTATATATTTATTAGAACATCAACAAAAAATGTAGGTTAATAATTGTAATAATTTAATCTTGGGGTAAAATAGATATTCCTTCTATTAAGTCAAAACTAGAGCTGTTGCCAGGTCTTGGTTCAGTTGAAGCATAGCTGGTATTTGTATATTTTTTTTCGTTATCATAATCTTGACCATCATCATCATCACTGTTTTCATCACCCGAGTCGCTATCATCGTGATTAGTCGACATAGGGCTCATCGGTGTAGTTTACAACTCGGTCGATTCGGTCTTCTTTTTTGTCTATAATTAATTATTTTTTGAAGATATTCGATTCGTAGTAATCAAATGTTACTTTTTTCAATTATCAGCTTCCGATTATTTTCTGTTCTTTTTTTCCATCTAAAGCCTAGCTCTTTCATAATACGTCGTAAGCTTCATTCCGAGCCATTAAAATTTATATCTTCTTTAAAAATTTCGAAGCCTTTCTACGGTACGGAGTTTCGCTGCTTGTTATGTAGTTATTATGATTACATCTTTTTATTACAGATTGAACGAAACTATCCATTCCGGTAACTTTCTTCTTCCCTGATCTTTTCTTACCCGGAGTCCGAAACACGGCGAGCAAGCCAGAGCCTTTAGCTTCCTTAATAATGCACCTTACAGTCCTCACTGATGGTTTTGTTACTTCCGAAGTCTGTTTTAATTTTTCCATATCATTCTTCCCCTGTTTTATAATGAAGCAATATACGTCGTACACAATTTTTCTACCCTTTCTTTTGAATACTACACCGGTTTGTCGCGGCATAGTGTATGTTTTATAAAAAATCAACAAACACTCAACAAATAGCAGTGGCAACAAAGTCCACAAATAATTATAACAAATAACTTAACGATTAATAATGATAGACTTTAATAATATAATAACTTTCCACTGTACGCAAGCGTACTTTTGGGAGCAAGCGGAATGAGGGCGCGGTGCGGGGCGCAAGGTTCGACTGATCTACCAATAACGCGCTCGATACGATTTCCCCTGCCGTCGCGCCTCACCCTCACCACCAAAGTGATCTAAAATTCGGTTCTGCGCAGTCAAGGTCATTTGCTCAAGATGTTTGCCGGTTACTATAATAAACTAATAATTGCTTTTAGCCGCGTTATTTTGTCTCTACTTTATACGCTGATAGCCTAAGGGGATATTCCAGCTATGCTGTGATTGGTAGGTGAGATCGGAATTGCGACCCACGGAGAAGATCCGGCGAGAAACTCAGTCTATTAGGCCGCGTTCAACACATATTTTACACCACTTTTAGAAGTGGCGCATCGACATTAACCCCACGAAAAGCACAGCGGTGCTCTTCAAAAGGGGTCGCCCTCCGAACACCACGCTGAGCATCCCCCTCCCGACTAGGCGCGTCAATACCCCCGCCCCCGCCGTTCGCCCGATCACGATGTTCGACCAGCCCACACCGTGGGCCCCGAAGGTCAAATATGTAGGCGTCACCCTCGACAGTAGGATGACATTCCGCCCCCACATCAAGACGGTACGCGATCGTGCCGCCTTCATTCTAGGACGTCTCTACCCGATGATATGTAGGCGAAGTAAAATGTCCCTTAGAAATAAGGTGACACTCTACAAAACTTGCATACGCCCCGTCATGACCTATGCAAGTGTAGTGTTCGCTCACGCGGCCCGCATACACTTGAAATCATTCCAAATTATTCAATCCCGTTTTTGCAGGATAGCCGTCGGAGCCCCGTGGTTCGTCAGGAACGTCGACCTCCATGCGCCACTTCGATAAAGCGGCACGACACGAGAACCCTCTCATCGTGGCCGCCGGTAACTACATTCCCGATCCTGCAGACAGAATGGAAAGCAGTCGACGTCGCCCAAAACACGTCATCTCGGATCCTCCCGATCCACTAACGGTGCTTTTAGGTACTTCAAGCACCGGTCACCGTTCTCGTCGAACCCGTCGCTTGCGACGAAGGGCTCGACGAGTAAATTAACTCCCAGACAGAGCCCACTGAGTTTCTCGCCGGATCTTCTCAGTGGGTCGCGTTTCCGATCCGGTGGTAGATTCTGCGAAGCACGGCTCTTGCTAGGGTTCGTGTTAGCAACGTCATCAGGTTTGAGCCCCGTGAGCTCACCTACAAAAGTTAGGGTTACGCTGACATAGCCTCTCAAGGCTCTCAGCTTAGGTAGGAAACAAAAAAAAAAAAAAATCAATCAATTGTACATACAACAAGATGTGCGTGTGTCACGGTAGTCATTGATTTTTTTAACCTAAACGCTGAGAAAGTACATAATATTATTCCGATTTCACGCATTCAAATTTGAAACCCTTTCTTATACTTCTTTAAACGATGTTATTCTTATTCTATTGTAGTAAGTAATACGTAGAGGAGGTTAATAAAAGTTCAGTTAAAATGTTTTAAAAAAATGTACTGAAATCTCTTTGATCACACTGTTCCTATATACACAGTTGGTTTTGGTACCATTTCATAAATTACATTTTAAAAACAAGAAGGAAAAACGGTTTCCTGTCATTTGCCCTCCAAATCTAATGAAGAAATCATGAAAGAAAAGATGTTGAATGTTTTTTTTCTCAGAAAATCCAAATCTATAATTATACTAATATATAAATCTACAGTGGTTTTTACGGATGTTCCGTTATAACTGCTGAACCATGCATCCGATTGACTTGAAACTTGGTATGCATGTAGAAAATACATGTACTTAATGGATAGGCTAATATTTATATGAGTGTTGAACTCCCTAATAATAATGACAAAAAATAATAATGTTAATTTTAAATGCCCAGCGAAGCGGGCGAGTACGGCTAGTTCTTGATAAATGTGACATAATACAATTTTTCAATGAAAGTGTATAAACATCCGCTGTACATTCATTCATAAATCGCGCGACAAGCTAGCGTGACCATAATTCATGTTGGATTTCCGACACCTATAATTTACAACAATTTTCCTATCGGGAAATACATAAATCGTTGTTCATCAATAATATCACGCCTACTAATTTGTACATTGTCCGTCAATGTGTTTTTCGTAAATAAGAATAATTTTGTAAGCCTTTTGTGTTTTATTAATTTTGTTACTTAACATCATATTATATAATAAGCAACAAGACAGTAACGTAATTTATAATCAACCTTAGCAAAATAACAATGAAAATAAATTAAAAATATATTATTATATTTCACGTGACTTCAGAAAACGCGAGGTCAAAAACGATAATGTGCATGAATATTGAATATACAAGTATTGCGTTTAAATTAAATTTTAAAAATAAATTAACAAATTCTTTTATCCGAAATTTAATACGTTTAAATCTCATTTAAAAACTCCATAAGCAGTTAAGGTGATGACCCTAAAATGTGGATTCAGTTTCTATTCGCGTTATTTCTAATAGTATCTAGTTATGTGCCTCTCGTGTTATATCTACTGTAGGTATCATAGCACTTTTTATGTGATATTTTATCGACTTTCGATGCTGTGGCACCAAAAGAAACAACAGAAATAGGACTCCCTATAAAAACAACGTGGATTTAATTGCGATACGAATCATTTAGTTTTAATATAATCCTTTCGTCCCAAAAAATTGGATATATTTTCGTCGCGTTTATCTTTTCATGTAGGTATCTAGCGGAAAATTTTCAAGGTAGATTTAATTTAGTTTGAGAACGTATATTTTTAATTGGTTTTGTTTCGTAAATGCTTATCCTGACTACGAAACAAGGACAATTGACCAGTATTTTTTTTTAATTGCGACATTTGGACTAATAGATATTGTAAAGTTAACACTTGAATGGATATAGTGAATCGAGACGTTGACAAATTGTATTATTGTCTTTTATGTATATACTTGTGGTTTCCCTTGAAAATGTCTTAACGTCATTTCGAAATGGCACATCAACGCTTTGATTTATTATATTTTTGTTTTTGTTATTCGTGCCTTTGACCAATAGCTAAGAAGGTTCACCTTCAAGCCGGCGACTGTTCTCGGCTATGTTACGTTCTCCGGAGTAACAAAAGTAGAAAAAAAAATACTAATATCAATGGTACATTCACTCCCAAACTTACATAACATACAAAACGAATGTTGAATCTCTAGAAAATACTTAACCTTTTCAAGATCGGTTCGTCTTATTTAAAAATCGCGGTGATGATGCGGGCGGCGCGCGTGAATTTGCGATTTTTGAAAATCCAATGTTGAAATTCATCAATGTACTTTTACTCGGATAACGATGTGAGCGTTCAAAATTCGAGAGCGCCATTAGATGTTTAATTGTGTCGAAATAATGTGTTAATAACACAAAAGATACGTACAGCAAGATACGTGGCGTGGTGGGTATTTGTATTCTATACTAATAATATTATAAAGAGGAAAGATTTGTTTGTTTGTTTGTTTCGAATAGGCTCTGAAACTACTGGACCGATTTGAAAAATTCTTTTTCCATTAGAAGCCGACATTGTCCCTGATGAACATAGGCTACTTTTTTTTTTTTTTTTGGTTTCATATGTGTTTTAATGTTTCCGAAGCGAAGCGAGGACGGGTCGCTAGTCGTAAAATAAGCTTTTACTTTACAAACGGTTGGATGCGAGTTAAATCCTTGTTTTTAACTTTTTTTTTTTCCTACCTATGCTGATAGCCTTGAGAGGCCGTATCAGCGTGTAGGTGAACTCTCGGGGCTCAAACCGAAGGTGCTGCTAACACTGGCTAACACTGCACCGTGCCTATTTCAGCCGTGAAGCAATAATGCGTTTCAGTTTGAAGGGTGGGGCAGCCGTTGTAACTATGTTGAGACCTTAGAACTGATATTTCAAGGTAGATGGCGGCATTTACTTTGTAGATGTCTATGGGCTCCGGTAACCACTTTAAACCAGGTGGCCCGTGAGCCCTAAGCAATAAATAATAAAGTCCGTTGAGTTTTAATTTTGTTGGTCATTTTCGGTTATTTATCGGCTGTGGTATACGTAACCTTTATATGTGTTGATGACCTTGAGGTCGTAATAGATATATATGAATCTGATTATCTTAATTAACATTATGTAATTATTGTAATTATGGTGGTAGGACCTCTTGTGAGTCCGCACGGGTAGGTACCACCACCCCGCCTATTTCTGCCGTGAAGCAGTAATGCGTTTCGGTTTGAAGGGTGGGGCAGCCGTTGTAACTATACTGAGACCCTTAGAACTTATATCTCAAGGTGGGTGGCGCATTTACGTTGTAGATGTCTATGGGCTCCAGTAACCACTTAACACCAGGTGGGCTGTGAGCTCGTCCACCCATCTAAGCAATAAAAAAAAAAAAAAAATATCCGACGTTCCGAATATTTTATAGTTTTCGTGGTCATGGACGACTAAGGTGTTCTTGGCCCGACCAATTTGAATATTGTGTCAAATGATAGTTGGCACAACTGAAGGCGACTACAACTCCCTAAAACCCAATAAACTACGATGTTACATTATGTAGGTACGTTGTTGGGGAAACTATACAGTATGTGATTTTTGCAATCAATAACTTAGATTTAACTAGGAATTATGTTCATTTTTTTAAACTGCAACTACATTAAGCTTTAGTTTTTATGAAAATCGCTTCGTCTTTTTAGTATTTCCCGCTATTACCCACTTCAAAATCAACACCCTTTTTTTTACGCTGGGGAATCCATTTACGGATACCCGGTCGAGGGGGCTAACAGACCGGGTTATGTCGGACTCCGGCGCCTCCAGAAAAGAAAAGGGAGAAGAGGAAGACCGGGGTCCTCCTCTTCTGTAACCTAAGTTCTAATGCTCACACGTCAAATGCTGTCGTCTATCAATGATCCTTTTTGTATTAGACTTTATACCGACCTCACCGATTTTGCTTTATTTTAATCAGTGACCTTAGCTGTTCATATTTTTAATAAAATAATAAAAGCTATAACGAAAGATGCATACGCTAAACGCATTTTTTTTTGACTAAAAAGTACTTAAGATTATCAATAGATCCATGAGAACCCATCAATCAACAATTATAACACAATACCCGAACTTTCACTCATTAATTGTGACCTTGTATTAACCTGTGAATTATGAACCAAAAGGTCGATTAGATTATTTTCTCTCTCATCTGATTCAAGTGTAATTTATTTCATCAATTCATTCCCTGCGAACACAGTGGCTCCTATTGTTCACTGCGTAAAGTGCCTAATTATCTTGTGTAATAAAACGAATTAAAAAAGTTGAGGAGTTTTTAATTCTCTTTTTGGACATTAAATCCGCTATTTCGTATACTTCGTCTCTTAAAGTCGTGATCTTCCCATGGAATAATTAATAGAAATGAATAAATAAATATATTTTCATGAAATGAATGAAATGATTGAAATAAATCAATGAACGAAGGAAATTAAAAATGAATTAATGCAATGATACACTTATAATGTAAAGATAAAATATTTATTATTACAAAAAAAAAGTTAACGCTTCAAGTTATTGAGCTTAAATAGAGCTACTTTTAATTTAAAGCAAGCAAGTCATTTTCGAGATCACTGATTCAAGTAACATGAATATGACGGATGAGCGAACTCATGTGCTAAGTCAGGAGGGGATAGGTTTTCTAACAGCTCTCCAAGTACCCTCAGGGGCCTAACAGCTCAAGGGCAGCTGGTTTTTATTATTTTTTATTTATTGCTTAGATGGGTGGACGAGCTCACAGCCCACCTGGTGTTAAGTGGTTACTGGAACCCATAGACATCTACGACGTAAATGCGCCACCCACCTTGAGATATAAGTTGTAAGGTCTCAAGTATAGTTACAACGGCTGCCCCCCACCCTTCAAACCGAAACGCAATTATTGTTTCACGGCAGAAATAGGCAGGGTGGTGGTAACTACACGCGCAGACTCACAAAAGTTCCTACCACCAAAATTATAAATTTGCGGGTTTGATTTTTAATACACGATGTTATTCCTTTATTGTGCTTAGAGAGTGCATCTACCACCAGATGGTCATGAGGATGGTACGTGGCGTTAATCGTTTTGCTCCCTGGATACTGCGGCTAGTTCTTCTGTGGCCCACCTGATGGTAACACTGAAGGGGCACTGAAATGGAATTACAACCAATAGAGATTATGTGTCTCTTAAATTATAATCATTCCAAAGTGTTCGATTACAAAAAATAACTTAATAAGACAAGTATGGACGTGTTCATGAATATCGTGATAGTTGTGGCTTTTAAGTTTTGAATTGTAATTTAATATGAGTGTGAAAGTGTCGTGTCCAAAATAAATGTCAACATTAAATTATTACTAATGCGTGTTTCACTTTTACATTAAAAGAAGAACTTCAATGGCTTTCGCTAAACTAATCTCAAGCGACACGTTGAAATCAATTTTCTGGTTTAGATGAACTTAAAATCATTTATACAATGTCACAAACTAATATTAAATTTCATTACCGTACTCAGGGCTCCCTTTTCCGGATTTTTCCGGTTTTTGCGTAACACTTAAAAATACTCATTACCACTCTTGTTGATTTTCGCGACCGGAAATGGCCACTTGACGTAGATTTTGTTGGTTTTGTGTTAGGCATAATTACTCTCCCCTTCTTCCTCTCAGGAGGCGACGGAGTCCGACATGACCCGGTCCGTTATCCCCCTCGACCGGGAATCCGTAAAAGGATTCCCCAACGTTAAAAAAAAAGGCATAAATACTCTTCGATCGTGACTCACAATTACGTATGTCAAAGGTCACAAAGGTCACTCGACTTAAAAAAAATATATATAACTATATTTTCGCTACATGTCTCAAGCTTGGTGACGGTATTCACGTTGTGATGTCCATGGACTCCGTTATCCACTCATCACCAGATGCGCTGTGACTTCGTCGACCCGCCAGTGCAATAAAAAAGAAGTATAATGACATCCATGTAGTAATTTAGAAAAATTCACACGTACAAGAATCACTCATTCAATCTTGGAATAACACAACCTTTATTGTAATCTTTGAGAACTCTCAGAATTAAAAAAACAATTGAAACTTTTTTACTGCTGTAAATCAGCAAACAAACTCACTTCTCGTCTAGAGCTGAATGCTTACTTGAGCCATTACTAATTGTCTTTTTCGTATATGTTTTTATCCTACCTATTCTGATATCCTTGAGAGGCTATTTCAGCTTCACCCTAACATGTAGGTGAGCTCACGGGACTCAAACCGGAAGTGTTGCTAACACTGGCCCTAGCAAGAGCAGTGCTTCGCAGAATCTATCACCGGATCGGAAACGCGACCCACTGAGAAGATCCGGCGAAAAACTCAGTGGGCTGTGTCTATGGGTTAATTTACTCGTCGAACCCTCGATGACGGTGACCGGTGCTTGTGGTACCTAAAAGCACCGTTAATGGATCGGGAGGATCCGTAATGACGTGCTTAGGGCGACGTCGACCTTTTTTGTAATAGTAATAGGGATGTTATTATCTAACCTTACATGCTGTTTTTATGTTCTACCCACCACTAATTAGGCAATATTATTTCTATAATTATTAAAAAAAAAAAATAGAAATGAAAATTTCAAATGAATCGAATTCTTGCGGTTCCAGTTATTATTTATGATCGTAAATATAAGATCGGTGTACCAATCATCGAATTAAAGATTGGATCAAGTCATATTATATTTATCTAGAAGAAGACACTGCTAAAGTTATACATTCAGTTACTGGTGGTAGGACCTCTTGTGGGTCCGCACGGGTAGGTACCACCACCCTGTCTATTTCTGCCGTGTAGCAGTAACGCGTTTTAGTTTGAAGGGTGGGGCAGCCGTTGTAACTATACTTGAGACCTTAGAACTTGTATCTCAAGGTGGGTGGCGGCATTTACGTTGTAGATGTCTATGGGCACCAGTAACCACTTAAAACAAGGCGGGCTGTGAGTTCGTCCACTCATCTAAGCAATAAAATAATAATGATAAAGAAATGTATTTAAACTACCTGAATGTTTTCTCCTTTGTAACACATATACAAGACAAGAACAAGATACCAAAGTAAATTACACTTGCAAATCGGAACAGAAGCCGCACGGAACGGAACGCCCGCAATAAAATTATAATTAATAACTCTCGCGAAAAACACAATTGTTTTATCTATGTATTAATACGTGAAGCAAGAACTTTGTGCCCCTTTGTACCGAAAATTGCACGGACGGAGGAGTACGAAATTTCTCAAACTTATAGATAATATAGAGAAGGAGTGCAGAATGCTAAATTTAAAAACAAAAATGCATTAGTAATACATTGAATTAATAAAAAAACATTACACAACTACCATGTATTTGAGAGACAAACACATATATGAGTCGTCTATTATCAAAGGTGGCAATCTGTGCATTTGGACAAAAAAATGTTATTGATATGTCAATGCAGATTGGTTTGAATATAATCGACTCCTTCAAAGAATACGGTTCAAAACCTGCATTAAATAAAGGTTAATAGTTAACCTGTTATTTATCTAAGTTGTCGTTCCGAAGAGTTTTGTGACTGCCAATGGAATACAAAGTCAATAATTCGTTTTTCTGATTTACCAATAATTGTCCAAAAGTCAGATTGCCGGCTTTGATAACAGTCGACTCATATATATTCTTTGTTTATTGTCAAACTTTTGTTATTGCTTATAGTCTGTGGTCAAATTGAGAATAGATTAATACTGTTTTTCTATATATTTATTTGTCTACTAGCTGACCCGGCAGACTTCGTAGTGCCTCAATCGATAAATAAAATACCTAAACTTTTGTATAAAATAAACTTAAAACAAATTCGACGGGGGACACATCAAAGGAAAAACATAATTGTTAATTTTATTTAATTCCGAGCATTTTCATATTTATCTACCTTTTAAGCCTTCTTTGGACTTCCACAAATAATTCAAGACCAAAATAGCCAAATCGGTCCAGCCGTTCTCGAGTTTTAGCGAGACTAACGAACAGCAATTCATTTTTATATATATAGATAGATAGTGTAGTCGAAATCTGTGATTATAGAAGTATAATAATCTTTGATAATATAACCTTAATAAAGTTTTCAAACTTATAATTTCATTTGATTATAGTCGAATTTACCGACTACTGTGGAACCACTAGTATTATTTAAAAGAGCTAGCAACCCGCCCTCGCTTCGCTTCGGAAACATTAAATTTTATTATTGATAGCTGAGGCCCGCGATGTTATTGTTATTGTATGTTATTGTCGTACCGCGGGTGATGCCACGGGGCGAAGCTAGTCTAAAAAAGTAGCCTAAGTTACTCCTTATATCATCAGCTACCTGTCAGTGAATGTCCCCTCAAAATCGGTTCAGCCGTGCCAGAGATTAGCCGGAACAAACAGACAGACAGACAGACAGACAAAAATTGTAGAAAATGTTATTTTGATGTATGTACCCTATATATATTCATATGCATGTAGTAAAAAAGCGGTTGTTTCAATATTACAAACAGACACTCCAATTTTATTTATATGTATAGATTACGTTACCACCCCGTGTTTCTAAGTTGTTACGTGAACGAAAGGCGCCGAATCTCGGTCTGTTCAAGCAGACACCAAACGAACACAGTCGTTGGTTGAACCGCAAGCGCATCGCTCGCACTTTCGCTTTCGACCGCTCTATAATATGAACCGCGATAAATAAACCTCAGGCGGTATAATAACCCCGAAAATACAATCTGACCTATATTACAAAAAAAAAAAAAACTCAAAAACAGTTTATCCAGAAAGCTTTTAGAGTAGTGAGCTTGGATCATACGTACAAGTGTATTTATTTATTTCCCTTGTGAGAATTTGGATTTGGTGTATTTTATAAATGAAATTACGAAATTTATTTTGACTTGGTGAACTTTATTGTATTTGAAAATCAAGTGTTTCTTTCAATTATTTATTTCTTGTAATTCTAAAAGAAAACGAACATCGAACTTCATCTAATGAAAACAGTATTTATAACAAGAGTAGAAATAATTACGACAATTTTTTTATGACTATTTAATCTCCAACTAGAGCACTGAAAGGACATTGATAAAAAGACAATTTATTCAACGAATTTACTTGCTACAAAACGAACTGTGTGTAAATCGTAAAAAGGTCGTAAATTAATTGACCAGTGCAGTGTAAATCTGTGAACTTGGTGTTATAATTTTAATCGCGTGTCAGCGAGTATCAGTGATCGAGAAATATGTTCGTCATCCTCGCCTTCATCGGTGTTAGATTCGCCCTGAATGTGTCCCGACAGAGCGCGAGGGCGTTGGCCGATGAGTGCTACACTCGGAAGTAAATATTGTCCAAATAATAATAATATATTTATAAATACATAATTTTAATTTACTTGTTGTATGCTGTATGTTAAAGGTCAATAGGTTGTTTTTTCTAAATCAGTTAAAATACTTCCATAATATTTATCGTCTCTTCTTGTAGGGTTTTCTTGTAGATGGGCAGACATGACACATTTTTTCGTATATATAGCTATAGATGGTTAGATATGCTCACGACTCAAGGTGGTTGTTCAATATATGTCCAAACGTGAATACTATCAATCATCTTGAAACACTCAGGTTAAAGTTTCAATTCCATGTACCTATAACGGCCTTCCTTCCTACTTCCAACAAGATAGTGGTATTTATTCCTGCGGAATCACAATTCGTTCTACCACGAGTAAAGCTTCTTTAGTTTAATCGGTTCAAGCACCGGTCATTAGTCGACGAGTAAATTAACCCTCAGACACAGCCCACTGAGTTTCTCGCCGGCTCTTCTCAGTGGGTCGCGTTTCCCATCCGGCGGTAGATTCTGCGAAGCACGGCTCTTGCTAGGGTTCGTGTTAGCAACGACGTCAGGTTTGAGCCCCGTGAGCTCACCTACTAGTTAAGGTTACGCTGAAATAGCCTCTCAAGGCTCACTCAGCTTAGGTAGGAAAAAAAAAGAAGGTTAATCGGTATCAACTTTTATTGTGTAAACTTGGCGATACCTGTCATTATAGTCATTGAAAATAGAACCATAATAAGGTTCAAATTAATAATTTCAATTAATTATGATAGTATTTGGATTAGGTATTGGACGACTACTAGTAAGTATAAATAGGTGAAGTATTAATGGGTGATACGATCAACACGTCAACATCTCCCTTCAGACTAGATCACATGATCGGTTCACTACAGCTAATACGGTGTAAAAAAAAAAAAAAAATTTTTATTGCTTAGTTGGGTGGACGACCTCACAGCCCACCTGGTGTTAAGTGGTTACTGGAGCCCATAGACATCTACAACGTAGATGCTGCCACCCACCTTGAGATACAAGTCTAAGGTCTCAAGTATAGTTACAACGGCTGCCCCACCCTTCAAACCGAAACGCATTACTGCTTCACGGCAGAAATAGGCAGGGTGGTGGTACCTACCCGTGCGGACTCACAAGAGATCCTACCACCAGTAAAGTTATGTGTTATCAGCCTATGAGGGCTTTCAAACCCCATCGTTACAATGCCCTCCGCTATCGGGTCAGCTGTGAGACATTAATTCGTTTCATAATTACTCATTAATGACGAAATACAAAACAAATCAAAACAATCATTATTGCAACCTAAGTTATGTTGTGATAAAACGCGCATTACTCAACGATTCGCTGCCGTTGAGTTTTTGCAGATAAGTTTTCGCAAGTCACTGACACAATTGAAACGCAACGTGTCAATCAACATTTAATAACAATTAGAGGTCCCGCAGTAATCGAAATTCGACTATAATTGGAATTGTAAGTTTGTACACTATTATGATTGTATTTTATACTTATATAATCACAAATTTCGCCAAGACTACACTATAAAAAATATTAACAAAGACAAACAATATTTAATCTATTCTCAATTTGACAACCGACGTCAAGAACAAAAGTTTGACAATAAATAGTATGCATGCGTGTGTGCCTCAAATACATGGTATGTAGTGTGTGTAATGTTTTCTTTATTGATTTAATGTATCTTTTATGCATTATCTTAAAATAATATTAGCATTGCGCACTTCTTCTCTATATTATCTATAAGTGTAGAAAATTTCATACTCCTCCGCATAATTTTCGTAAAAAGGGATACAAAGTTTTTGCTTCACGTATTAATATATAGATGAAGTATGTACACAATGTCAAACAGTAATTGGATATTTATTTATTTCAAGGAAGACCAACAGCGTTGATGAATATAATAGAAAAATAAATGGGAAATAGAAAGCCAATTAAAGATCGTCCACCAATGATTTTTTTATTGCTTATGTGGTTGTTAAGTGGTTACTGGAGCCCATAGACATCCACAATATAAATGCGCCACCCACCTTGAGATATAAGTTTTAAGATCTCAGTATAGTTACAACGGCTGCCCCGCCTTTAAATCGAAACCTATTACTGCTTCACGGCAGAAATAGGCGGGGTGGTGGAACCTACCCGTGCTGACTCACAAGAGGTCCTTCCACCAGTAATTACGCAAGTTATAATTTTGCTGGTTTCATTTTTATTACACGATGATATTCCTTCACCGTGGAAGTCAATCATGAAAATTTTGTTAAGTTCGTATTTCGTTACAAAAATTGGTACTCCTCCGTCCGCGCAATTTTCGTAAAACGGGATACAAAGTTTTTGCTTCACGTATTAATATATAGATATTTTAATAGTTTAGATTTAATATAACAGTTAGTGGGATAATAGTTAGTTCTGGTCTAATGTAATAAAATTTGTGTTTTTTTATTTTGTTTGGGACGCAAGTAAAATGTTATATAGACAGTCGTTACATTTTCTAAACTTAATTAGATAAACATATAACCCAAAACAACGTCCACTGAATGATTTAAAAAAACATTTGATGTTCTACCTTAATCAGGAAACATCATTTTAAAAGAATCAGTGCAAGGGGCTTTCCTTTCATTAATTAAATTTATATAATTTTTTTTTATCGTGGATAACTGAAGGAGATAGCTAATTTCTTAAATTTTAATTGAATCTTGTGTACCAAATTCTCAACTTTATGGTATCTGTGTGCAAAACTCCAAAAACGTTTCTGTTCCTGTAGGTTATTTGATTTTTCAATGGTATTGCGACCACGAAGTGACCCCTTGTCAGTTCTCACGTTTGTATTCAGCCGTTTTGATATACGTCACTAAAATATATATTACTAGCAGCACGCTCCGGCTCCGTTCGGGTCTTTAACAAAAATTTCAACGATATTTGACGTTGTTTTGTTTTTTTTAAATAAAATCACACTTATTGCGGCATAACTATAATAGTTAGACGTATGCTTTCGCGACACTTTTTGTAAATAATAATGTGTTCTACAAAGTCGTAGTACATTATTTTATTCTATCATGAATAGTTTTCGCAGGGCACGCGATGTAAAGAATATTTTAGGTAATTTTTTTACACCTTGGGTTACATTATTAGAGTTTCAGTAAAGATTCCAAATTTTTTTCAAAAAAGATATATATTTACATAGTCTATATGTCACTCGGGAATAGTGTAGCTTCCAAACAGTGAAATAATTTTTCAAATCGGTTCAGTAGTTTCGTAGCCTATTCAATATAAACAAACAAACAATTTTTTCCACTTTATAATATTAGTATAGATAATATACTAGCTCTACCTGTCCGCTTCGCTGGGCATTTAAAATTAACATTATTATTTCTCACCCCCACAAAGATTCTCATAATTAACGCCCCCGCAACTGGTGTAGGGAGTCCAACACTCATATTCCATCATATCCATTAAGTACATGTATTTTCTACATAGATACCAAGTTTCAAGTCAATCGGATGCATGGTTCAGTAGTTATAACGGAACATCCGAAAAAAAACACTAGATTTATATATTAGTACATTACAAAAACCTAAAAACAAAATATTTGCGATTTTACAGATCAAGATGACATTCGTAATAAGATTCAATGTCTCCCACGTTTTGGAAGACAAGTCACAAAATTAGGGATGGTAATTTTGAATACAGAGTCATTACGTATATGATGACCTTCTGACGGCACGCGATTTCATTCAAGGTTGCATAAATTCATTAGCAGAATCTGCCAGCCGAGCTACGAGCTAAGAGTGTAAAAAACGACTTTTATGCAACTAAATGATTAGGTTTACCGAATAAGCGAACCGTAAAAAAAACTATTATGTTTTTGTCCTGTATATACTACACCTGGGAATCTTATCTTATTATTAACTAGCGACCCGCCCTCGCTTCGCTTCGGAAACTGTAATTTATTTTTGATTTCTCCACTATTTAATGGATTTTATTAAACATATAAACCTTCCTCTTCAATCACTCTATCTATTAAAAAAAACCGCATCATAATCCGTTGCATAGTTTTAAAGACTTAAGCATACATAGGGATAGAGGGACAGAGAAAGCGGCTTTGTTTTATACTATGTAGTGATTTCCTACTATACATACGGGTATTTATTATACTTGTTACAAGCCTTATAATTTAGAGTAAAAACTGAAACTTTGTCTCATTTTGTTACGTAGGCCGCGGTCGTAGATGTTACTTAAAATTAACGATTTGTTACAATTTTATTTAAAATTAAATAAGGGTGGAACAAGGATTTAAACCTATACATATAAATATTGTTCAATTCAATTAAAACTAGTGGACCATCGGCTGATTTGCATAAGATATGAAGAGACCGAAATATCTCGCGGAAAACAAAGCTCAGAATTCGCTGGTTTTCTCCGTATTCAGTTACGGAGTGGAGATCTGGACACTGAAAAAGGCCGACAGAGACCGCAGATACGCCATCGAACGCATTTCGATGTTGGAGGAAATTGCTGCAGATTCCATGGACTGCCTTTCGCACCAATGTCTCAATTAAAGAAGCTTAATGTTAAAACTAGACTCTCCACGATATGCATTCGTAGAGTATTGGAGTTCTATGGACACATTACTCGAAAGGAGGGTCACAACCTCAAGCAGCTGATGGTGACGGGCAAGATAAAGGACAAACGTTTCAGAAGAAGCAGTCCCACGAGATGGTCGGACCAAATTTGGTATTTTCTAGACATCAAGTTCCACGATGCCCTTCACGAGGCCAAGGATCGCAGCAGATGGAAAACAATCGTTCAAGAGAGATTGATGCAGCGAGGGAGTCACGACCGTAATGAGGAGAACGACGCAAGGAGGGAGTATCGGCTGATTTATGAAAAATATCGATAGAAGCTATAGACATAGCACAGCGAATTAGTAAGCTGAAAGCTATAGACATAGCACAGCGAATTAGTAAGCTGAAGTGGCAATGGGCTGGCCATATTAGCCGGACAACCGATAACTGTTGGGGTAAACGCGTTCTTGAGTGGAGACCGCGAACTGGAAAACGCAGTGCAGGACGCCCTCAGGCTCGGTGGAGTGATGATCTGCGCAGGGTGGCTGGCAGGAACTGGATGAGAGAAGCCGAGGATCGTGCTCAGTGGCGAACAATTGGAGAGGCCTATGTTCAGCAGTGGACTGCTATAGGCTGATGATGATGATCGATTTCTAGAAACTACTCGCGCGCCACCTTTGGCGCGTTGATATTTAGACGAATTTCAGCGGTTAGTTTGAGTCTGAGCCAATGCGTTTAGGTGACGAATGAGCGGTCGTCGAGGAGTCACGGTTCTTACACCGCCGCGCGATATACATATCAAGTATATTATATCATAATAAAACAATACAAATTAACATTATTTCGTAGCTACATTAAGGTAAAGTAAATTACGAGGAAGTATTTGAATTTCATGAAACAGAATACAGAGAGATACGCATGAGAGTTCCGGAGTCATGAACGCTTTTTTATTTCCATAATATTCTGTTTTTTTAACTGTAACAAAAAATAGCATAATATAACGAATAAATGTACGGTATTTGTGTAATTAAAATAAATTAGCGATACATAGGTTTTTTTCCGTATACTTTAAGGAAATTGAGTTTAATTTGAAAATCTGTTAGCGCTCTGCGATTGTATCTAGTGATCACTCATTAATGAACGTGTTCAAACGTAATAATTAGCACGTCATAAAAACGAGTTCACGTGTTACTGAGTAAGTAATAGAGAGATAAAAAAATTTCAACAAATATCTTCTTTTTCTCTACCTTGTCCCACTAAGTGGGGTCGGCATAGCTAATTTTTCTCTTCCATTCTCTTCTATCAGCCGTCATCTCAACACTCGCTCCTCTCTCTCTCATATCGTCATTCACACACTCCATCCATGTCTTCTTCAGTCGACCTCTTCCCCCTCTACCTTGCACTACCATTTCCATACATCTCCTAGTCACGTGTATCTTCTGTTCCACGCATCACATGTTTATACCACGCTAACCGTCCGCTGATATGAAATGAAATAAGTAAATTTTCACCAATGCAATAGCAAATCTGCACTACTTCTCGGTAGAAATAAAAATGGCGACCAAGCCTAGGAAAGGGATTTATTTATTTAGACACACCAACAGCAATACACACAAAACATTCAAGCTTAAAATTAACATGTATAAAATTAAGTACTGGTATGTAAGCCGGTTACAGGCATGTACAGCAATCTCTTATAACTTACTATGACATGTTACAGCAATTTTACAAACAGCGGAAAAATAGGTTAAAAATAATTTCGAAATATCTATTCTTGAATAAGAGTATGCATGTGAAAATTACCTTTTTTGAAAACACGTGAGTCACCGAATATTTAATATTTTTTATGAGCGTTTTATATGTGTTAATATTTGAATCGGTTAACCTTTAAATGGTTTCGTAATTCAATTAAAAACAAGCACTACTTTTAGGTATGTGCTTTTGATTGAATGAGATGCGATACTTTTTTATTGGCTTCGAAGGAATACGATATTCCGACTCTGATGCAAATACTGTTGGTAAGTGTTCGCCGTCATATGACTGTCAACCGAGAAAGCGGCATATGTTAAGTTCAGCTGCATAGTACTTCACCGCTGCGACCTTATATTCGCAGCGTGTAGTTGTACCTATGTATACTATTGTATCTATGTTATAACAAGCCGTCGCTTATAAAAAAAAAAGGCGAAGATAATTATCTCTAGAGGCGCGCTATGACTTATCTGTTCTTCAAAGTATTGTATTGTATCAAGGAAATTAGCATTTCAAATTATGATTAAGACAGTACCTTAAGCTCTATTTATTTTTATACTTATATATAAGATTATATATATTTATTTAAGAATATATATTTTTTGCAATGTGCCACGTGTGTTACGATCGTCTCGTTATTTTCTAAGTGCTAGTTAAATTTTATGACCTTCTTAAAACGGCCTGGTTCTGTCCTTGGTATTGCTGGTACGTCTTTTAGCAACGGTGACAATTTACCATCAGGTAAGCCTTACGCTCGTTTGCCTGGCGGACTATTAAAAAAATAGTGGATTAATTCACACGGACGACAACCATATTATAGTTAGTTACCTTGACATTAAATTAATTAATTGCGTTGGTTAAATGTTTATGCAAATGAAATTGTAAATAATTTTCATAAAATTCATATGCCAGGCTAGAGGTTGAGTCCGCGATTTTTTTTAAATTTCTTGACATTGAAGTTGACGATAAAGCCATTCTAAAGCGGCTGTAAAACACTTTAGAATTTAGAATTATTTAATGGTTTTTTTTTTCATACAGTATATGCGAACCGTCATATTATGATAGTAGCGCATATTCTTCAATCTAAGAGTATGTGTGAGTTTAGTTCGCGATAAGAAATATTTATTTAATAAATTCTTCCATTTGTTTGCAAAAAAGGTGTTCGAATTACAAATTACCACATGGCACAACCTCTTTTCATTACGCACGTTATGAAGATTCTGTTTTAACGGAACACCTATGTACTCATTCTTGCTTCAAATTACGTAAGGAGCGCGAAGAAAAATGTCGAAACGCGGTTATTTGAGTTACGTAAGCTCATTACGCGGACACACAGAGTATATCATTTGACATCCATAAATCATATTTGTATACAATAAACTCGGTAACTCGATTGAAAGGGTTAAGAAATTGATTACGCAACCTGCCACTAGTGGTAAGTTTTGTTTTTAAAAATCTTTGGTTTTATTAAAGTAGATTAGTATAGCTATTTCAATTATCTATATATTAATACATGAAGCAAAAACTTTGTACCCCTTTTTATGAAAATTGCGCGGACGGAGGAGTATGAAATTTCCCACACTTATAGATAATATAGAGAAGGAGTGCAGAATGCTAATATTTTATCTAAATTATGCATACATGAAATCAATAAAAAAAACATTACACACTACCGTGTATTTGACACGCACACACAGATAAATACTCTTTGTTTATTGTCAATCTTTTGTTATTGCTTAAAATCGGTGGTCAAATTGAGAATGGATTAATATTATTTATTTTTGTTTATTGTGTAGTCTTGACGAAATCTGGGATTATAGAAGTAAAGTCTTTGACAACAGAACCATAACAATGTTCAAAATTATAATTTCAATTAATTATAGTCGAATTTTGACTACTGCAGGACGACTAGTTAGTTTAAATTTAGAATTAATAGAATAGAATAGATAGAAACGTAATATAATAAATTTAAGGTTCGCTTTCGCTTGAATATAATCAATGCCTATTCGGTTCTCGCAATAGTTTACAAAAGAAATCAGTTTTTATTATTGGGAACTTTTTGGGCATGTTATCGGAAATTCGTCGACATTCATACAAGAATAGACTATTCTATTAACTGTCATATTTAGAGTAAAATGCGAAATTAAATTCCCAAAGTTGTTATATTCAGTGGATATTTATCATGTAATTATGAACTCAACTACAAATTTTAATGAAAGAAACTAAAAGTTAATCTAAATTTGGAATAAAAATCTTCCTTAATTGGTTTTAATTATGTAAGAAAAAAAAAGATATTTTTCTTAATTAGACTAAGATTCGTTAGTAGCAAACAATAGAAAAAATCGGTTAAAAAACCGGAGGAGATCATGGTACAGCAGTTTTATTTGTCGTCTATACCTACATTCGTTTGTTTTAAACCTGCGTCCCTTATTCATAATGCTGTTTTTGGTTCTTCTTCTTCTTCCTAGCCTTAAGTCGACGTGGCCTAAAGGATAAGACGTTCGGTGTATTCGTGTGAGCGATGCACCGGTGTTCGAATCCCAGGCGGGTATAGTAACCGGCAAACTTCTTGAGCAAATGACCTTGACTGCGCAGAACCGAATTTTAGATCACTTTGGTGGTGAGGGTGAGGCGCGACGGCAGGGGAAATCGTATCGAGCGCGTTATTGGTAGATCAGTCGAACCTTGCGTCCCGCACCGCGCCCTCTTTCCGCTTGCTCCCAAAAGTACGCTTGCGTACAGTAAAAAGTCTGTCGTTATTAATTGGTACGTTATTTGTTATAATTGCTTGTTGATTTTGTTGCCATTGCTATATGTTGAGTGTTTGTTGATTTTTTATAAAAAATAAACTATGCCGCGACAAACTGGTGTAGTATTCAAAAGAAAGGGTAGAAAAATTGTGTACGACGTATATTGCTTCATTATAAAACAGGGGAAGAATGATATGGAATAAAAGTGTGTGTGTCCGCTCCGACGCACGACTGGAGTTTACTGGATATAAAAAATTAAACGAAACAATACGAGAAATAGTTCTATATTACGACAACACGATACACTACAGATTATTAACAAATTAACGAGACACAAAACAAACGACTAACAAATATATGAAAATACAATAATGAGAGAAACGCGCGATCAGTACGAGGCTTTGTGGCGGACTGCCGGCGCAGCAGCCCGGCGTCACCTGCGATAACGCGGCCGCGCGTTGGCTCCTGATTGGCGCGCGCACGCATCACGCAATCAGGAGCCAATCAGGCGCATAACGCATTTCGTGTGACATGCTAGTACGATTTTGATTGGCGCGCGCACGCATCACGCAATCAGGAGCCAATCAGGCGCATAACGCATTTCGTGTGACATGCTAGTACGATTTTGGTCCCCATAATTTTCATACCCCGGGCCTATATATGTAAATCGATTCTAAAGGAGTAAACTCCAAAAAGTAAAACAGACTTCGGAAGCAAGAAAAACATCAGTGAGTACTGTTAGGTGCATTATTAACGAAGCTAAAGGCTCTGGCTTGCTCGCCGTGTTTCGGACTCCGGGTAAGAAAAGATTAGGGAAGAAGAAAGTTACTGGAATGGATAGTTTCGTTCAATCTGTAATAAAAATATGTAATCATAATAACTACATAACAAGCAGCGAAACTCCGTATCGTAGAAAGGCTTCGAAAAATTTAAAGAAGATATAAATTTTAATGGCTCGGAATGAAGCTTACGACGAATTATGAAAGAGCTAGGCTTCAGATGGAAAAAAAAACAGAAAGTAATCGGAAGCTGGTAATTGAAAAAAGTAACATTCGATTACTACGAATCGAATATCTTCAAAAAAGAATTAATTATAGACAAAAAAGAAGACCGAAGCGACCGAGTTGTAAACTACACCGATGAGCCCTATGTCGACTCATCACGATGATAGCGACTCGGGTGATGAAAACAGTGATGATGATGATGGTCAAGATTATGATAACGAAAAAAAAAATACAAATACCAGCTTCGCTTCAACTGAACGAAGACCTAGCAACAGCTCTAGTTTTGACTTAATAGAAGGAATATCTATTTTACCCCAAGATTAAATTATTACAATTATTAACCTATATTTTTTGTTGATGTTCTAATAAATATATAAATAAATACATAATATGTTGATTTTAATAATTTAATAGCATTATGACGCAGAGTAAATAATGTTTTTGCACGTGAGTGTACCATGCGCAAACTTACCCCCACTACGTCGACAAATGCTCAAGAAGTTTGCCGGCTATTATACCAATTTTTCTAATGAAATATGCACTCAACAAATATTCACGAGTGACTTCCACGGTGAAGGAATAACATCGTGTAATAAAAATCAAACCCGCAAAATTATAATTTGCGTAATTACTGGTGGTAGGACCTCTTGTGAGTCCGCACGGGTAGGTACAATCAACCTGCCTATTTCTGCCGTGAAGCAGTGATGCGTTTCGGTTTGAAGGGTGGGGAAGCCGTTGTAACTATACTGAGACCTTAGAACTTATATCTCAAGGTAGGTGGCGCATTTACGTCGTAGATGTCTATGGGCTCCAGTAACCACTTAACACCAGGTGGGCTGTGAGCTCGTCCACCCAACAAAGCATTAAAAAAAAACTCCTCCACTTTGCCCGGTCTTTGGCATCCTTCTGGGTGATATTATTCTCTTCCATACCCACTTTAGCCACATCCGACCATCATTTTATGGGCCGTTATTATTGTTCGCTTAATAACTAAATTTCAAAATTAATACCATTACGTAACCACGACGGGCGTTTGTTAGTTTTTGTACGAGTTTCGCGGCTCTCGATTGTGTTCTCGGTCACGAACGGAACAAGTGTCCTTTCACGGTTTTTAAAACATTACACTTTCTGTTCGTTCTGTTCTGGAGCGGAGACCGCGAACCGGCAAACGTAGTGTAGGACGCTAGTCCTGCTAGATGGAGCGACGACCTGCGCAAGGCTGCTGGCTGTAACTGGACGCGTAGAACCGAAGATCGGGTTCAGTGGCGAGCTTTGGGGAAGGCCTATGTCCACCAGGGGACTGCCGCAGGCTGATGATGATGATGATGATAATGAAAACATTACCACCGCCCTGTCTATTTCTGCCGTGAAGCAGTAATGCCTTTCGATTTGAACGGTGGGGCAGCCGTTGTAACTATATTTGAGACCTTAGAACTTATATCTCAAGGTGGGTGGCGCATTTAAGTTGTAGATGTCTATGGGCTCCAGTAACCACTTTACACCAGGTGGGCTGTGAGCTCGTTCACCCATCTAAGTAATAAATAAATAAATTGAATGGAGTAAACTTAATTGAAGTTCAATTGAAAATATCGGACTGCTGATGTTAATACCAAATAAAACGCATCTTTTATTACAAAGATAAAAGTCGCGTATTAGACGACATGTCGCTAAACCCAAATATCCTGTCACCCCTCGATATTTATTCAACAAAGATAATTTATTATTGGGTTACGTGCTCCTTAATCATTCATCCGATTGTCATGGAACTTGGTACAGTTATTCTTGGCACTACTGGGTAGGTTTAGTCATAGAACTATCAAAGTACGATAGGTGCATTTTTGGTTTAGAAAAACCGAGGTTTTTTTTTAAATACCATTGGTGATATCCACAGCGGAACGTGTCCTGTTGACTCTAGTAACGTGAAATATGATTATGTCAAAATTTGTTACATCCATCCAAATCTAACACTTTTTTTTTATATGGCTTAGTTGGGTGGACTAGCTCACCTGGTGTTATGTGGTTACCAGAGCCCATAGACATCTACAATGTAAATGCCGCCACCCACCTTGAGATATGAGTTCTAAGGTCTCAGTATAGTTACAACGGCTGCCCAACCTACAAACTGAAACGCATTACTGCTTCACGGCAGAAATGGGAAGGGCGGTGGTACCTGCCCGTGCGGACTCACAAGACACCAGTAAAAAGTAAAGTATTTGCTGAATACCATGCACATATACGCTCATATAGCCCCGTTATGGACAATGTTCACAATTATTACGCATGTAACTAAAGCCTTCATAAATTTAATACGTAGAGGTCGAATGTAAAAACAAACGAACCTTTGCATTCCAATAATCTACATAGGTCCTTGCCATGAAAATGGAAAGGATTTTGACTAAAACTATGTGATTATTATAAGCAAAATTTTGCTTTAAAATATCGTACCATGAGTGTTGTTACAGGCTTCTAGTGCTAACGAATCTCTAATTAGATAAAACTCAAGTAAATTTTTTATCATTCCAATTGCATAGAGGCTATCGTTTAGCTCATAATCTAACATTTAAAGGTATTTTTACTGATTGGCTGCATCAGATACTTGCTATTTTTTTAATTGCCTACTTCCTACTAGTAATCTCAAGAGTTTATACTAGCTTCACCAAACGTATAAGCGAGCTCACGGGGCTCAGTCTGGGGAGACCGGGAGAGTAACCCGTATTGGTTAATTGCTTAAAAGTGCATTTTTGTATTAAATCATGTAACATAACATTGGTGTGATTATTAAAATTAATAAAGCCATATATGCATAAACAAAAACATATTATAAAAGTAACCGTATCTTTTAATCCAAAGAATTCATAATTACGAACTCTGTGACTTTTAAATGAAAATTAAAGATCTAAAAAGAAACTCGCATTCTCAACAGTTACATACATCAATCAACAGATGCTTTTTACAATTTATTTATTCATCAATTCAATCTTAATTATTCAATGACAATTATAAAATTCGATTAATGAGACCAGTTTTCAACTTTTCTAATGCTTATAAGGAGCATTTCAAACGTCAAAGCTATATCACCGATACATGATATGACTTAGATTTATAATGATCTGATGTGAGTACTGAAGACTCGTTAATTTCTTCAATTATTATTCGTCAATTCGTCAATTTAATGCTTAAGCTAATGAAGTACAACAAACAATTTATAATTTCCGAAAAGTTTGTTTGTTCTCACAGATATTTCTCAAATAAGAAATGTTAAACATTGGTCATGAATTTTACGTGTAACTATTAACATTAATATCATGAGGCTTTCTGCTTTCTTAAAATGAACGATCAGTCAAACGATCGAAGCTTGCTGTCAATCTATTGTCGGATAAAAGTTTAGCGCCAACTAATAAGCGAATAACCATTTATTATTTGTATAATGATAGTCATTTGTATTAACTGTTCGTATTGCATTTATACTCCCGTTCGTAATTATCCGTCTAATTACGGGTCTCGAACATTCTCGATTTAACTTAAATACATTGGGCTTGCTTTGGTGTTTCAGATATGCGATATATCTAACCGCGTAGATAATCGATTATATCATTTTGTTTTATTAATTGAAATAACAGGGCGAAGGTTGAAGAATTTTTGCATTTTTTTCCCAGTAAATTGAATTGAATCTATGCTTTCGTGTCTGGTCTTTTCAAAAAAAGTTTACCATATAGCAACGAAATTATAATCCTGAAGTACCTAAATAAAATGATTTGAATATTTGTTTGTTTTGTTAATTATTCTTAATAGTGTCTTGTATTGTTGTGAATGAAGACAATTATAATTTGGAGTCAACGTGCGTCTGTCTAATCTGTTGTTTTTTTATTTGTTGTTACAACAACTTGAATTCCACAGAGCTGGGAACCGGTCTGTCCTTAGTGATCTTTGAAATTGAAAATAAACAAGTGGCTACAATTAACTCTGGAATGTTTTATTTTAAGCGTTATGAGTATTATTAGGCTTTTAGTTTGCGTAATTTAAATAGGTTGGGATTTAATTACGCGACCTCTAAATGTAAATATGGACAAAATTCTGATGTGAGATTAAAATTGCTTTTCGGCTGTTCTGAGCTTCATAGCAGCGTGCGTGAGTCTGTTGTGATGAAATAGTTTTTATTTTGGGGGTTATTTAGTAGGCAGTTGTTTGGCTCTGCCCCTGGCATTGCTGAAGTCCATGGGCGACGGAATAAAAAAAAGCCTATACCCATCACCATCCCACGTATTCCTGTTACAAAGTACTCATGCGCTTGGCCTTGAAGGGTTTAACCTCCGCTGAACAAGGATCTATTGATGTGTGGCGGCATTCACTATGTGAGTTTTACGGGCTTCGGTAACCAGTTAATATCAGTTGAGCAGTCACGTTGTTTGACGACCGTCGCGAGAGATAAACATAAATGATTTATATCGACGTCTGAAACGTAAATTGATGATGATAGTACACGGCAATAAACAATGTGTGGTATTCGAACAGAGAAAGTTTAAACTTTATGTTAATAATGTCATTTTGTAAAATAATTCTTTTGAACAAGGTTACGTTATCTTTTCAAACTTGTTGCTCCACGATTCTGTATTATAATAGTTTACGGACGAGACTACGTAATGATTTCACTGGCCCTAATAATTACGAACATTAGATTTGCGAGTTTGTTAATTCTAACCTTTCTTTTATTTTTTTGACTTTTTTTGACTGACTCAGTGCTGTAGTTAGCGCCCCTGACTGTTGCGCCCAGGGTCGTGGGTTCGATTACCACATCGGGCAAATATTCGTGTTATGAACAGATTTGTTTGCTCTTTGTTTGAGCGTTTATTACCTATATATAAGATTCTGTGATGCACTGCTCCTACTAGGGCCAGTGCTAGCAACACTCCCGGCTTGAACCCCGTGAGCTCACCTATACGTCAAGGCGGAGCTGTATATGCCAGTTTTTACTGGTGGTAGTACCTCTTGTGAGTCCGCGCAGATAGGTACCACCACCCTGCCTATTTCTGCCGTGAAGCAGTAATGCGTCTCGGTTTGAAGGGTGGGGCAGCCGTTGTAACTATACTGAGACCCTTAGAACTTATATCTCAAGGTGGGTGGTGCATTTACGTTGTAGATGTCTATGGGCTCCAGTAACCACTTAACACCAAGTGGGCTGTGAGTTCGCCCACCCATCTAAGCAATAAAATAAAAAAGTCTCTGGTACCCATAACACAGGGAATCCTAATTTGGGGCCGGGTGACCGTGCGTGATTTTTTCCCAGTTATTATCATTATTATTAACCGAAGCTAAATAAACTAATAGATACGTATTTGATTATTTAGGTATGTAAAAAGATTTACAATTACAGGAAGTTTTTATGACATGACCATTAATACTTTTTGACTTTTTGATCGACTATAGATAAGACTTGAAACATCCAAATCATTTACCTAGCGAACTCAATAGACTGACTGATCGACTATAGATAAGACTTGAAACATCCAAATCATTTACCTAGCGAACTCAATAGACTGACTGACACATAATCGTTTGAAATCTAGCACTCAGGTGACGTAACTTAAACCGATCTGCAATAACAATCTCAGTTATCTGTTCAACAAAACGAGTTTGTTATAAAAATGAAAGTATATTGTTATAATTACTTAGTATTTTGAGTTTTTCTCATTATCTAACCGGTGTTAGTTGTTATGCGCGTTTACATGGAATTTGTTGTTTTACGCATGTGATTATTTTAAAGTTTCACGATCGAAATACCGTAATCTGTCCGTTTATCATAGCCATTTGTATTTTTTTTCCTACCTCTGCTGATAGCCTTTAGAGGCTATTTCAGATTCTCCTTTACATGTAGGTGAGCTCACGGGGCTCAAACCGGGAATGTTGCTAACACTGACCCTAGCAAGAGCAGTACTTCGCGGAATCTACCACCGGATCGGAAACGCGACCCGCTGAGAAGATCCGGCGAGAAACTCAGTGGGCTATGGGTTAATTCACTCGTCGAGCCCTTTGTCGCAAGCGACGGGTTCGACGAAGACGGTGACCGGTGCTTGTGGTACCTAAAAGCACCGTTGATTTGTCTGGAAAATGATTGGCATTTTAAATACATACTTTAGGTTCTGTACACAGATACAGCTCCTCAGGTAGCGTTTAAAAATGACCCAAACAATAATTGATGGTAAATCACAAAAAGCTTCGTTACATTTTTTAGTGTTGGATAAAAAAAAGTTTAGTTAAGTGTTTGAACTTTTGAGGTAGATTTTAAATTTATTTGCAGGTTTATAGAGTAGAATTTTGTCAATAAATAAATTAGTATCGTATAGTAAATTAATATCGTCAACACGTAACAATAACAGCAACAAAAGGAACTTCTGATGTTACTTAAAAAATCTAAAGAATTATTAAAATTTTGCATGGGCTTTCGTTAAAAGTCTACAAAAATCACCAAATCATAACAAGCTTCCGAGCTTCTTACATAAATAAAGTTTAGAATTCAATTTTGATTTCAATAGACTTTTGTTTTGTATTGCCAACTATATAGCTTGTAATCATTCAAGTTACGTTAACGTCACTTTTGGAATAATTCTGAGTTCATTTTTGTTTTTGTTTTATTGCTATATAGGCAGATCTACCACCAGTTATTACGTAAATTATAATTTTTGCGAGTTTATTTTATATTAAACGATGTTATTCGTTTATCAAGTAGAAGTCATTCGCGAGCATGTGATGAGTAGATTCCTACGGGACATCGACGTTGCCTAAGGGTCTATTCAGACCCCCTTAAGCTGCTACCAGCTAGTAAGTAGGGAAAATAAAAAACTGAAGCCTTTAGTCATTGCGACGTAAATGCCAGTTGTAGTTTTAGTAACATTCCATAACCGCTGTCCCACCCTTCAAACCTGAAGTCAGGACTGTTTCGCAACAGAAATAAGCGTGATTGAGGGCTTTTTTTAAGGGATTTTATGACCTGGTAACTGAGACCTTTAAGTCATGTCTTATTTTAATTTATATTCATAGTTTTATGAAAAATGATATTATGGAATGAAATGAAATGAAGATAATTAATTTGAGACATTAATCAACTGGGATGAAATTAAATGAAATGAGATGAGATGATATGGAATGAAATATAATCTCAGTAAAATGGTGGTCATTTACTAAGATTTTTTCATTGGACTTTTTGGAGGATCTCGAGTAGTTACGTCCAGCGGTTTTGTTTCATTTTCCCACATTTGTGCACTTTCACAGATATTTAACAGTTAATAAACCACCATTATTACACATTTAAACCCGAAGAAACACTAAATAGACAAAATAAAGCAAATCACACAACTTCACTCCTCACGTTCCCGCCAAAAAGTCATTGAGGGCTTTTTGGAATCTAATCCGCGCTACCTCCAGTAAATTGAGTTCGTGTATTAAAAGAAAATCTTTATTAAATCAATTATATTTATAACGAAACTTTCTACAGAGACGGAAAATTGGTTTGGCCGTCACTAAATTGCCTTGTTATTTTCCGATTCGTAGTTTCGTGTCCATATAACCATCTAACTGTACGTTAACTACGGAAATTGTTTAAATTGATGAAAACTCTCCTGCGATTCCGAGTTTGTAATTGAGGACGTTCGTTTTAGTGACCTTTTCGCTTCATTTCAATCACGAAACCTGTTATAAATAATAAATAAATAAATATTCACTAACAATCGCGCCACGTTAACTGGTCCCGTGGTAAGTTCGTAAATAACTTGTGTTACAGGTACCAGATAACGGAAATAAATGTAAGATTTTTATTATACACATACATATATTTAATATACATCCATAACCCTGGAAAAGACATTTTTATATTTTTATATTTAAGTCGCCGTGGCCTAAAGGATAAGACGTCCGGTGCATTCGTGTGTAGCGATGCACCGGTGTACGAATCCCGCAGGCGGGTACCAATTTTTCTAATGAAATACGTACTCAACAAATGTTCACGATTGACTTCCACGGTGAAGGAATAACATCGTGTAATAAAAATCAAACCCGCAAAATTATAATTTGCGTAATCACTGGTGGTAGGACCTCTTGGGAGTCCGCACGGGTAGGTACCACCACCCCGCCTATTTCCGCCGTGAAGCAGTAATGCGTTTCGGTTTGAAGGGTGGGGCAGCCGTTGTAACTATACTGAGACCTTAGAACTTATATCTCAAGGTGGGTGGCGCATTTACGTTGTAGATGTCTATGGGCTCCAGTAACCACTTAGCACCAGGTGAGCTGTGAGCTCGTCCACCCATCTAAGCAATAAAAAAAAAAACATACAAATATCTTCCCTTGGCGGGATTCGAACCCGCGACCCCCTTGTGTAGTGACCATGTCACTTACCACTACACCTGACGGCCGTTATGTATTTTATTATTATTTATTATTTCTTAGGGTTTAATTTCGTTTTTTTTTTAATTGTCATTGTATTAATTTGTTTCGAATACTGCACGGCTTTCGTGGTCACGGACGACTAAGGTGTTATTCGTCGATATTTTAATATATTTCTAACTACCGTCTATTTTAAGATATCCAGGTTTTTACGTATCATTTCACACACAGAACTAACTAACAGTGTCTAGTTTGCTAGTTTGTTCGACTTGGCTTTTCATCTTCATTCTTTAAAAGGCGAGAATAAATAGTAATTGTAGTTTTAATTATATTTCACCAATGGAAAAAGAAGGAAACACTTTATATTTGTAATACTGATCGGGATTGGATGTTCATTATTCATTTTCAACGGGCAAATCAATCTTTATGATTTATAACCCTATAGCTTTATCTTAGGGTTTCAATCGTTGTCGATATCATAAAAAAATCAATTGGTTTTTATTTTAACCGTGTAAGCTGACGTTTTCACTTCACAATTTTTCTCAATCGGGAATTTGTATTTAATTACTATGAAATGTCTCTATTCGTCCAGGATTTTAATATTGTCTAATTGTGTGTTAATATTTTAATAGTGTATATATGTGTAGGTTCTTATTTAAAAGGATTTGAATGTTCTATCCGTCATCAACTTAAGTTAGTTGTCAAAGATTTGATTACTATCGCACTATGGAATGTACTTCATGCAACAGTTCCGTTGGTTTTTTTTATTTTTTTTTATTGCTTAGATGGGTGGATGATCTCACAGCCCACCTGGTCTTGAGTGGTTATTGGAGCCCATAGACATCTACAATGTAAATGCGCCACCCACCTTGAGATATAAGTTCTGAGGTCTCAAGTATAGTTACATCGGCTGCCCCACCCTTCAAACCGAAACGCATTACTGCTTCACGGCAGAAATAAGCAGGGCGGTGGTACCTACCCGCGCGGACTCACAAGAGGTCCTACCAACCAATTTATAACATATAAATTATTTTTAAACGGTCGCGAAGTTTCGTCCTCTATAGTATATATTATAAACAAGCAACCGTGCTGTGTCCGAGTGAAACTCCAAAACGACGCTTCGATTAAATCTTGATCAAATCTAAATGTTAAGTGAAATCCTCGTGAACAGTTCCCAAAAATGTTAACCTTATAAATCTAGTTTTAAATGAGACGCTTTTAACGGTGTATTATTTCAAACGAAGCAATACGGTGTTTTTGTTTTGCAGACATACGAATATTCTCATTACTTTCTACAATAAATTATTTTTAATAATGCGGTGAGTCAGTGAGGTTAGATATTTTGAAACCTAACAAATTTCTTTTCATTTTTCTATTCTTCCTCGTGTTAAGTGGTTACCGGAGGCCCTATAGACATCTACGACGTAAATGCTGCCACCTACTTCGAGACAAGAGTTCTTAGGTCTCAATGTTTACAGTACAACGGGTGCCCTGCCCCTCAAACCAAAACGCGTTACTGCTTCACGGCAGAAATGGGCAGTGCGGTGGTACCTAGCCGTGCGGACTCACAAGTTATCCTACCACCAGTAATAAGTTGATAAGCTGTTTTTGCGTAATGCGTTACATAACGTCAGTGGCGTCATTTTAGTGTCTTACTTGTTGGGATATATTCGAATGTCAAGTTGATATCAAAAATCAACAATGAGACATGTAAATGTGTGCCTATTACTCACCATCACTTCGCGTTTGTTTTATATTTGTTTTATTAAATTCAAGGAGGCGGGGTCATGGGACGGACGATACGGCATGTCCAAAACGAGTTTAAACATACTGGTAAATCACGGCTTGGTTGTACCCTTGGTATTATAATTCCATAGACGACTTACCATTTGGTGACTCGTATGCCGTATGTCGTCTATTAATTTATCTATCTTCTAATTAATTATATATGATTGACTCTTTGTAATAAATAATAATTATATTTAACAATTGAAATTAACAACTTTCCTCATTATCAAATAGTTCTTATATTGTAGACAGTCAACAATATGGACCGAACCCATAATTATGGAATTACATGTCATGTATATTAATGTATATAGATGAAAGTTATATATTTTTTTAAATTCCTTATATTGTTTTAAATTTTTTTCTTGGTTAATTCTACATTTCTGATACTAGGTTATTTCGTTATAACGGCATGGTGCTTTTAGGTACCACAAGCACCGGTCACCGTCTTCGTCGAACCCGTCGCTTACGACGAAGGGCTCGACGAGCGAATTAACCCATAGACACAGCCCACTGAGTTTCGCGCCGGATCTTCTCAATGGGTCGCGTTTCCGATCTGGTGGTAGATTCTGCAAAGCACTGCTGTTGCTAGGGCCAATATTAGCAACGCTCCGGTTTGAGCCTCGTGAGCTCACCTACATGTTGGGCGAAGCGGAAATAGCCTCTCAAGGCTATCAGCATAGGTATACGTAAGAAAAAAAATTTACGGTATGTGCCCCGCGTCTATCCCGCACCATCTGTTACTGTCACATAAACTTAGTGACTAATCCATAACTGATATATTGGAAAAGAAAAATAATATGTATAATTACATAGGAGTGGCATATACTGTGCTAAGCAATGTATGTAGTAAGCACGACATAATATTATGCTAATTTAAAAAGTTCAAATAAAAGCCTGCTTAGAGAGCGTAATTTGAATATTTTGGGAGAGAGAGATTTCAACCATTTTGTTGTCACACTTATGATATCGTACATAAGATTGAAAATTCAATGATTGTTCATATTTATTAATCCTGTTATCGTTTTCTGATTCTGGTTATCGTCATCATTAGTCTCTAGATTCGTTCACTGCTAGATATAAACAGCTCCCAATAAACCTAGTCCATTTCGGTCACCATTCGCAAGTAATATGCTCACCGGCAAACGTAATGTTGGACGCCTTTAGGATCACTTAGTTGTAGTCAAAACTGTGATTGGGTACACCTTACTGGTGGTAGGATCTCTTGTGAGTCCGCGTGGACCACCGCACTGCCTATTTCTGCGTGAAGCAGTAATGCGTTTCGGTTTGAAAGGTGAGGCAGCCGTTGTAACTATACTTGAGACCTTAGAACTTATATCTCAAGGTGGATGGCGCATTTACGTTGTAGATGTCTATGGGCTTCAGTAACCACTTAACACCTGATGGGCTGTGAGCTCGTCCACCCATCTAAGCAATAATAATAAAAACAGAAACTTCAGAATCTATACATAGTATCGAACACAAACAGCGAATACTCATATCAAATGACAGTTATTACGTTGTAGGTAAACAAATAAGTTACATTATTGATAGCTGCTGTAACTCGATCGTAAATACCATACGTAGGGATGAACCGGTCATGCTTACGGAAACGTCTAGGGCTGACGTAACAACAGAACAGTACTCCTAACGAAGCGGACGTAATAGATAGTCAAGAATTGCAATGCGAGCGGTGAGAGGTTCCCCTACTACGCGCGGTCTGTATACAGGGTGATGATTTATGGAAGCAAATACGTATTATAATATTGCCAAATTGAATGAGCATAAAATTTAACCGTCATCTTCTTAGTGTTTATAGTTCTGCCCATCTTCAATACTTAGGAAGTTAATTTCGATGTTATGAAAGAGTCAAACACAAATTTATATTTTTGAAAACCAATCTACGTTCATATTTTATGTCAGTATATATTTTCTAACCTGAGTATCAAGCATACAGCATACGACACGTAATACAATTCGTGAAAACCGACCGATCGATGCAACAACGATACAATGTTACACAGATGTACAACGGCGGCCGTGGAGCTCTCCGTGCCGGAATGGGCTCATTATCTCGCCGCCATTCTCTTCTTACTATGGCTCGTGTTCGGCAGAAGAAGGAGCAGTGTCGAAACCGGATCTACTTCAACATGAAATTAATGTACGTAAATATAGTGTGCTTCTCGAAGTCGTTGTAAAACGTAAGAGGGAGAGAGAGAGCGAGAGAGAGAGCGAAAGGGAGAGCGAGGGAGAGAGCGAGAGAGAGAGAGAGAGATCATTTTTGTCACTTATCGGCTTCAGTTTGAACTTCCGTCCACAGCTGTGGATAGCAGTTGAGAATTGTTGATATCCATAACCGATAATGACCTTTATTTGGGCTGTGCGCTCGTGTGCTTCTGAAGCTAATAAACATTCGTATTAACCGAGTGATGAGTGAAGGTTAAAGTATTATGCATAACGAATATGCATTACGAACTAGATGTGAAAAGTGAAATTATTTACTCGGAGTAAGAGTTGGTTCGCACTTAATATCGAACTTTGAAAAAACCTATTTTCTTATTTAGATATATCTATAATCAAAACCACAAAAGTGGACAACAAATTTCGAACAATACAACCTGTCCGGATTATTTTATTATAATATACAAAAATACGACAGCATGCTGTATATATTGTTATTACTATGAACAAGACAGTGTTGGCGAGTTTTGTGAACTGTCACGACGTCCCACACGCACGCGGCATTGAGTTCATTTTATTCATAATTCGTTGATGGTCGTTGGCCATTTTGTTGGGTTATATCGCACACTTTCCTTTGTATATACATATGTGTATATAGGTATTTTTTTCTGCTTTATACACTATATGACGTCTGAAACCTTCCTTCGTCAAATATAATTTTATGGATATGGATAAAGACATTTCATTGAGCAATTTTCATTATTAATATATTAAATTCAATATAAATATTGTTAGGTGGATGTACTAGTATATCGATTATGACGTTTTATGTGTAATATTTTTTTTTACACCTTTTTCTGTGTTAAAGTTTATAATGTATATTTTTGAAGAATTGAAACTTCGCCCGGTTTAACCGCTTCGCTCTTGGTGACAATGGCCGAGTTTACGTTTTAGTGCCTTATGGGCAATGTTATTGTTGTACGTAAGTAACCATTCACCACGAACCGGGCTGTTAGGACTGGTCATTTTTATGTGAATTATAAAACAAATATTGATTGGTTTAATCAAATATGAATAGCTATAGACCCACACTGAACCCACTACTAACACAAACTAGCAGTAAACAAACAGTAAACAAATAAATCTCAAGGAGGAAGTTTTGAAGGTGTTAATCTAGAGGGGTCTATATTTCTCTCTAAGAACGTTTTCCGATCTCTGTCCTGTTCACACTTGTTCACATTGAGTAACGTGTAAGCAGGATGAAATATAATGGATCGTAATTGACAACTTTCTAGAGGTAAATTAAATGAGGACCTGTTTATCCCGTTTTTCCTTGACTTTTCCGGGTGCAAGCTGCAAATGTTGTTCCGTTAATGAGACAGTGTGTAATTGGTATGTACGTTCGATTAATCTATACTTCTATACTTATATAATACTAGCGGCCCGCCCCGGCTTCTTTGGGTAGTAGCGCACGCGATGTAAAGAATTTTAGGTAATTTTTTTACACATTGGGTTACATTATTGAAGTTTCAGTAAGGATCCCTATTTTTTTTTTAAATATAATAAATTCGGCTAATGTCACCCGAGGATAGCGTAGCTTTCCAACAGTGAAAGAACAAACAAATTACAACAAACAAAGAACAAACAAAGACAAACAAATCTTTCCTCTTTATAATATTAGTTTAGATTATAAAGAGGAACGTTTTTTTTTGTTTGTTTGTATTGAATAAGCTCCGAAACTACTGAACCGATTTGAAAAATTCTTTCACTTTTTGGAAGCTACACTATTCCCGAGTGATATAGGCTATAATGTTTTTTGAAAAAAATTAGGGATCCTTACTAAATTCCAATAATGTAAGCCAAGGTGTAAAAAAAAATACCTAAAATATTCTTTACATCGCGTGCCTTGCGAAAACTATTGATGATAGAATAAAATAATGTACTACGACTTTGTAGAACACATTATTATTTACAAAAAGTGTCCTGACTGCATACGTCTAACTATTATAGTTATGCCGCAATAAGTGTTCTTTTATTTAAAAAAATAAAAGTCAAATATCATTGAAATTTTTGTTAAAGACCCGAGCGGAGCCAGAGCGGGCCGCTTGTGTTAGATATTTATGAATTAATGTTAATAGAAAAATGTATATTTATAAATAAATAAAAATAGATTTGAATTGAACTAGTTAGTATTCTCTTTCAAAAGATTCAGTCGTGAAGTCGTTTTCTTTGGATTTTTCTATATATAATATTCTTTAGTTACATTTGCGATAAACATTCATAATGCCCTAAAAGATAACGATCTAATCACTTCAGTTAAAATTGCATGTTCGATTACCTTTAATAAAGCAGAGAGCGTGGTTAGTTTCATATCGAGAAATTGAAGTGAAAACATTTCACCTCATTCGGCCCGTTTTAGGATCAAAGGGCGATCCCGCATTGCGATACGTCTAGAACTTTCTATCGACGCGATTGCAGAAAGATATCGTTATGATAAAATAATAAAATTAAAACGAAATATAACATCTTCTTCTTTGTGTCTTAACCCACTAGGTGGGGTCGGCACAGCGAATTCGATTCTAAATGTGTGATGTGAGTCCCTCGATCATTTAACTATACTTGTAATATTATAAAGCTGAAGAGTTTGTTTGTTTGAACTCGCTAATCTCAGGAACTACTGGTCCGATTTGATAAATTCTTTTTTTATTTGTTTTGCTTAGATGGGTGGACGGGCTCACTAAGTGATTACTGGAGCCCATAGACATCTACAACGTGAATGCGCCACCCACCTTGAGATATAAGTTGTAAGGTATCAGTATAGTTACAACGGCTGCCCCACCCTTCAAGCCGAAACGGATTACTGCTTCACGGCAGAAATAGGCGGGGTGGTGGTACCTACCCGTGCGGAATCATTAGAGGTCCTACCACTAGTGAATTCTTTCAGTGTTATTTATTGAGGAATGCTATAGGCTATATAACACCACGCCAAGACCAATACAAACGGAGCACCGATAAAGAAAGTTTCAAAATCGGATTCTTTTTTCTTTCTACGTAAATGAAGTCGCCGGTAAAATTTAGCGTTATGCCAAAGGTGGGTGGCGCATTTACGTTGTAGATGTCTATGGGCTCTAATAACCACTTAACACCAGGTGGGCTGTGAGCTCGTCTACCCGTCAAAGCAATAAAAAAAAAAGATGTGTGGTGTCGTGGGAATAGGAATGAAGTTCCATGTAAAAAAAAAACAAGAAAAGAATTACGAGAAAAAAATCGCGCGGTGAAATATCGCTGTGCGGAAAACAAGGCCTTATTCCACGGACTTTTTCTCACGGATTTTACTATCACATTTTTTTCAGTTCGGTCGCGCAGCAAAATCCCTATCTCCTCCAAGCATGCCGTAAGGAACTTCGTTCCAAAAAAAAAAGTTACTACTCCACGCGGACGAAGTCGCAGGCAAAACTTTAGTCCTGTATATAATTGTTTTTGTGTCTTTGCTAGTAATAGTATCTACGACCGATTTATTAATCATTTGTTAACGCTTTCGTTGTAGACCGACATACATTCCAGTTTCGCAACGCCAGATAAATATTGATGCGTTTTCGACAAAACAACGGCTTTATTAAAATTTGTTTGACGCGTGTAATATATTGATAGGTGTGCATTTAAACGTATTTTATTATGTAAAATAATCTCTGATTTTATTATAATAGATGGTATCCTAGTTTGAGATCAGATCAAGATTTATTTCCGATAATTTATTATAAGAATTAAAAATATACTAGAGGTCCCGCAGTAGTCGAAATTCGACTATAATTAATGGGAATTGTATTTTTGTACACTATTATGATTGTATTTTATACTTCTATAATCACAAATTTCGCCAAGGCTACTCTATAAAAAAATATTAATAAAGACAAACAATATTTAAACTATTCTCAATTTGACCACAGACGTCAAGAACAAAAGTTTGACAATAAATAGTATGCATGCGTGTGTGCGTCAAATACATGGTATGTAGTGTGTGTAATGTTTTCTTTATTAATTAAATGTATCTTTTATGTATAATTTAAAAAAAATATTAGTATTGTGCACTTCTTCTCTATATTCTCTATAAGTGTGGGAAATTTCATACTCCTCCGTCCGCGCAATTTTCGTAAAAAGGGATACAAAGTTTTTGCTTCACGTATTGATATATAGATTTAGTTGCTCAAATATAGTGTCGAAAGCTCGTGCTTAAATAATTCTAGTAAATAGTTATTTTCATATTTTTTTATACTGATAATTCAGTAAGGAAATAACTAATTGGGTCGGCATATAATAGACACTATTGTATAAAATTGTTTCAAATGAAATTACTATGTGCGCCTTAACATGTATTTAGCAAACAATATTGTTTATGTAGTTTAGTTTTGCTATAATTTTTTGTTCAGGAGCCTTACTACAACTTCATTTGAAATTATTACGGATACGTTTTTTTTTATTGCCCTTGTAGACATACGAGCACTCTGCCCACCGGATGGTGAGTGGTTACCGTCGCCCATGGACTTCAGCAATGCCAGGGGCAGAGCCAAGCCGCTGCGTACCGCTATATACAGCTGCATGCGTATTTGTTTTATGAAGAACATAGAACATAATGAAATAATTTTGTACTAAAACACTTTAAATAAATAACAAAACAATAAAGACTTCTAAATGTGTGTAACACTGTTCGACTTTTGTCACATAATATATAATAAATAATAAAAATAAAATAAGAAATTTTAAAAGAATGAAGTTTGTGAAATTGAAAATTCAATATCCTAGAAAAATCTTTACTAATTCGTCTATGAAAATACCTTGATGATCTCTTATAAAAAAATCGGTAGTTAAAAGAAATCGATAGTGGCTTATAAAAATATAATTAATTATATTTTAAAAAACATAACAATCGGACATCAAAATTCAATCTTGTTTCAATCGAATTGTACCATTCTATAATATTTTATTTTTATTTATTTATTTAACATATTTTGTACACACTACTGATAGAAGAAACACGACAATAAGGATACAGAGTACAAGGGCTCTACTTATTTCATGTCCAAATCTCTTCCAGTAGGCCCGCAAAAGGAAAGAAGAATTAGGAACACAAACCTAGTGCATACAGTAAATATTACATATGTATACTTACTTTATATTATAATACATTATACAAATATATATACTTTATATATAGTTTATTTTATTTACGAGATTGCATTAGGATTGGCAACATAATCAAACGGTGTTGTGAATTTTGCGACAAGAGGATGCGCGTGGGATATCATAAGGATGATTTATGTTCATTATCAATAATTGAAATAGCCATTAACGTATTACATCTCAGTCTACTGGGGCCACGAAAACAGACCGACAGATCATATTTTAAAATGTTTCTGAATTATGTATTAGGTCTGTGAAATTTGCTTTTTCACGGTCTAATATATTGTTTTTTTTATTGCTTAGATGGGACGAGCTCACAGCCCACCTGATGTTAAGTGGTTACTGGAGCCCATAGAAATCTACGACGTAAATGCGCCACCCACCTTGAGGTATAAGTTCTAAGGTCTCAGTATAGTATGGACGGAGAGTTCATTCACCTGTCTATGCAATTAAAAATTACACGAAAAATATTGGTGATTTCGAACATCGATATATGTATTGACAAATTTATCGGGTATCTTTGAATTTATTTTGTTTTAAAAGGTCATTAGCCCATTATTTTTCGTATGAACTCAGACATTCAGTGATTTCGTGAGGTTATTTTCACTGTCAACATTTACAAGCACACAATGAAGTTCATTCATAAATTATATGAGTCGGTATGCTTCTGTCTGTTTAAAGGGCGTTTTAAAAGCGTATACTTGAATAATGGATGTGACTACTGGGAAGCACAAGACGCATGCAAATGAGTGAAGTAATATGTATGCAGAATGAACCGAATAGCAGTTTTAGTAAAAATGTTATGGTTACAAAGTTATTTGATAAATTAACTTAGCTTCTGGAAATGAGGAACAACTAATGCTTATTAAGGTACAACTTATAACCATAATAGGTATTTCAATGGCATTAAGATTGTGAGTGAAAAAATATAAAAAATGTTTGTAACTAAAGCACGCAATGTAATAAAAAAAATTAGGTGATGCGTGTAGTGTAGAGTAGAGTATTTTTTTTTCGCAATTGTATTGCATAATGTTTGTTACACTTGAAACCGAACGCATGCTTTGATGTAGGAATTAGTAGAATAGAGGCTTATGTTGTTTTCGGATGAAATTCAGTAAACATGAAATTCAGTACACCACAAAGATTTATTCTTAGCCAGTTTTTTTTTTTTTTCAATTAGAAAATACATATCGATAGATATATAATATATAATAGATATATAATAGAAAATCGATGTCGGAAAGAGTTGATTATTGAAAACAAAAATAAAACAACATTTTCTGAAAATAAATCGTAGCTAGATCAATTTATCGCCCCCGAAATCCCCTGTATACTAAATTTTATGAAAATCGTTATACAAGAATTGCTCGTTTAAAGGTATAAGATAAGATTTAAAATAATCACGCCATAGTTTTATTATTTTAAACCATCTACTGTTTCATACAAAAATGTAGCTAGCTGTTAATAATGGTCGCATCTAGTAAATTTTTAGGCGCAATGTAGCGCATGGAGTGAACACATCACAAACATTAGTCAGGTCGTTATTGTGTTACCTTCTATTGAGTGTAGGAGGTTTTATTCACCGTCTGGGAATGTGACGATGAAAGGGCTTTCGGCAATTAAAAAAAAATACAGCTTTGACGACTATTGATAGTTGAGCGATTCCTTGAGTACCAAAATTCCAAACTGTTTATATCTATCCAATTACTTCTTAATATCTATCTATCCAATTACTTCTGTATATGTATTTCAGAGACGTTATTAGATTTAATGAAAATTCGTAGAAGATTTGACATAAGATACAGTAGTAGATATAAGTTTAAGGATTGCAGTACTGATTAGTAGTTACCCATTCTACTATACAATTGAAACTTGGACTTGTGTGTTTTTTGTATTAATTGATAAATAATGTATTGGGTAATGTGTAGGTAATATCAGATTGCCGTGATTGAAACGCAAGTTCTGCAAACTTGTTGAATAGATTTTTTTTTATATTTCCATTACCTTCTACTATGTTATTACCTATATCCTACTATTTTATTTTGTCATTCAGCGCTTTCGTCGAGAGAAAACGATGAGAAGCCATTGTTAGTTCACTTACGCGTTGCACGTAAAAAGGTTTAATTACTACGAAACTAACTGCCTAGAGTCAAGTCTATCGACGCACTCTAATTATAATCTGACGAGAGTACTAAGACTTTAATAAGTATTTAATTGAGTGCTTACATTTAGAAAGTCTTTTCGGATTTGACATATTATTATCTATTATCTATGTAAATAAAAATGAATTGCTGTTCGTTAGTCTCGCTAAAACTCGAGAACGGCTGGACCGATTTGGCTAATTTTGGTCTTGAATTATTTGTGGAAGTCCAGGGAAGGTTTAAAAGGTAGATAAATATGAAAATGCTCGGAATTAAATAAAAATAACAATTTTGTTTGTACTTTGATGTGTCTTTTGTTTATCGATTGAGGCACTACGAAGACTGCCGGGTCAGCTAGCGAATAATAAAAATGTATTCGATTGTGATTTTTTTAGGATACAATGTAATTAATATGAATAGACATTTTTTTATAATTGGCACGATGTAAAATTGAATACCTATAAAATTTCAACGGAATTCGTTCAGTAAATTTTGGAACGAATAAGACATTATGTAACTTGGATTCGACCAACTAACAAAATCGATGACACTAATATTTAGGGTCATATTACGTACATTTCACATTTTCTCATGTTAATAATTTTTTATTGCTTATATGGGTGGACGAGCTCACGGCCCACCTGATGTTAAGTGGTTACCGGAGCCCATAGACATCTACAACTGCCGCCAACCTTGAGATAATAGTTCTAAGGTCTCAGTTTTTACAGTACAACGGCTGCCCCACCATTCAAACATACGCATTACTGCTTTTATTATTTAAATAAATTATTTAAAAATAAATTAGCATTGTGCACATCTTCTCTATATTTTGTATAAGTGTGGAAAATTTCATACTCCTCTGTCCGCGCAATTTTCGTAAAAAGGGATACAAAGTTTTTGCTTCACGTATTAATATATAGATAACGGCTGACAAATGTCTATCGCGCATTTCTGTAGGTAAGTATCACGTTCGAGCAACGTTGAAGGATTAGAGTTATTTTACAAACAAGGACTGCGAGTCACAAGTAATTAGCGTTTTAGTTAGAACGTTAATAGTTCAAATAATAGTTCCGCCACCGGAGTAGAGTTCATCCATACTACCTGGAGCATATGGTTCATCCACAGTGCGTTTCCAGAGATCTTTTTTGCCACGTACCATCCGGCTTTGGAATGAGTTGCCCTCCACGGTGTTTCCCCAGCGCTATGACACGTCCTTTTTCAAACGAGGCTTGTGGATAGTACTTAACGTTAAGCAGCGACTTGGCTCTGCCCCTGACATTGCTGACGTCCATGGACGACGGTAACCACACCCCATCAGATGGGCCGTATGCTCGTCTGCCTTACAAGTGCAATAAAAAAAAATTCTTTATCGAAACTATATGTGAGACCAGCAACTAGCCAACTTTTATCTTGTACGTACCTCGGCCAAAATGGAACGTCTTACTCCGAGACTATTAGTATTGTGAATCGATTTCCATTGAAGATTTATTTTATGATTACGATTCTATTTAAATATTTATCGAGTGATGTTTAAAAGTTGGAGTTTTGTAACGGTTACGTGCGATTCAACTTCTTTTTTTCAACACCGTCGAACAAGATCAAAGCTGTTTATTGAGTTTTTTTTTATTGCTTAGATGGGTGGACGAGCTCACAGCCCACCTGGTGTTAAGTGGTTACTGGAGCCCGTAGACATGTACAACGTAAATGCGTCACCCACCTTTGAGATATAAGTTCTAAGATTTCAGTATAGTTACAACGGCTACCCCACCCTTCAAACCGAAACGCATTACTGCTTCACGGCAGAAATAGGCGGGACGGTGGTGCCTACCCGTGCGGACTCACAAGAGGTTCTACCACCAGTAAATAAATCGCTTATCGCTTGTGGCATGGCCGCTGATGAACTATTGGTATTTGTTGAAGCCGCTCTCCCGCGGGTTGCGCCGGAAACAGACTGTCAGTTCTTATTTGATAATCTCGAATCGACTACACTCGTAACACCTGTTCATTACTCGGGTTTGTTCAAGATAAAACGTTAAAACTTATTTGACTTTGATACGTGATCCCTGTGTCCGGTATCTTTTTTTTTTTTGTTGCCCTTGTAGGCAGACGAGCATACGGCCCACCTGATGGTGAGTGGTTACCGTCGCCCATGGACTTCAGCAATGCCAGGGGCAGAGCCAAGCCGCTGCCTACCGAAATGGAAATCTATGTTTCGGTCGAAATACGCATACCCTAAACATATTTTAACACGCTTTATATTAGCTTCACTTGTATGTATGTTTTGTATGTTTGTAACCGACTCCTTTAGACCCGATTTTGACCCACTTTAAACGGCCAGATTTCATTCAAACTTTGTAGATTTATGGAGGACCGATGACAATACACTAATTTGATAAGATTATTCCATTATTCAATTTGCAAAATAAGATTTTTTTGCCAATTTATATAATTTTATCTATAGTCGATAAGGCAGGAATTGATGTTAAAGTACTTAATAGTTTAAAAATACGCATTTATAGAAAATTTAACTAAAAAATTAAAAATAAATAATAGTTTAAAAAACTAAAAAACATGCTTTTATATAAAATTCAACTAAAAAATAGAAAATATTTTTTTATAAAATTTCAATTTCAATTTTAATTTTATTATTAGTTGCTTCCTCTAGTAGTTGCTTAGTAATTGACAAAGATAAATTTACGCAATGTTCCAATGATGCAGTACGATGATAACCAATTTCAGTCTGATAGGTAAGTGGTCGGTGCTTAAGTAATTACGTATTCGTGTGTGTCACAAGTGAGTCTATTTAAACCGATGTACCGTTTGATTTGATCCCGACCAATTAACGCGAAGCGAGGTCTCGGCGTCTTCATTAATACTTCTCTTAAGTAAGGCTTGTTTCATACTGTAGTATACTTCAAAATATGTATATACCAAAAGGCATAATGTTGCATCTTTTGAAGTTTAGCATAATCGAAAATTCTTATTTTTTGGTAAACTTGTGTATGTATTTTTTATATTTTTTAAATTTAACCCTATAAGGTTTGCGCTTGAAAAGACGTACGTTTGTCCTTTTCTGGACTAAAAGAAAGGTTAAGAGGTTTAATTTTATAAACTGATAGAATATATGCTTATAACTCGTTCGAAGTATAAAAAACTAATTTTCTTAAAAGGTTTAGTTACGCCCCTTCAATTCTAAAAGGGCGACATGTAAACTATTTAGAACTATCAATCGTCTTTTTACGAACACAGCTATCATAATATTGTGAATATATTGACTGCCCAATATAGATATGTATATGATTCAGAGATGATTAAATAATATACAAATTTTCTAGAGATGCTGTATCACTCTGGTTTCTAAACTTGCCACTAAATTTGACTAAGGTATGTTAAATGTCTCGACTTCTGCGAGTGCACCATCTCGCAGAAGGAGGCGGCGGGGCGAGTGAGGGAAAGCTCTCCTCACTACGCAGAAACCCGCCGCCGCCGAGCAGGGGGTCGGGACCGGGGTCGTATCCGTGACCTGGCCCCCTAAGAGCTAGGGGTCCCACCCGATTTGTGCGGGGAGGGACCCAGACGTGGGGTGGCGTGCTCTGCACGCTCACCCGCAATAGGAAGCCGGGTGATGGTAGACCGCGTTCCCCCGACCGCTCTGGGGGAAGGTGTAACGCGGCGCCATCAAAGCGGGCTCTCGGCCCGCTGAACGAGGGAACCGGTGGTCGTGTCGCTGGCGGCCACCGGTCCGGCGTCCGTGGGACGGTGGGATGGATGTAATGTGCTCTGCGTCAACCCTGTCCCGCCGTTTCAATAGCCCCGACTGGGCTCCGGCCCGGTCCGAGGTAGGGCGCCGGTTGTGAGCGGCAGGAGTTTTTAGTGAGGTTCAACTCCCACATACCCCACCTGCCGCGCGGGTGGGGATCCGGCGATTTTCTCCTGTGGAAAAAAAAAAAAAAAAAAAAAAAAAGGTATGTTAAATGTGAGTATTTACTTTACTTTTACTCACATAATTTACGTAACTAAATGTATACTTAGAAATTGCGCCATTATAGATTTTGTACGATGCCTCAGGCGGAGATTTAAGTTCTTTTATGATTTGTGAGAGGATTTATTCTGTCTTATTTTACATTTTATGTAATTTGAAAACATGTAGAATGCTTTAAAATGCTTTTAGTTTTCTTTTCCTCTTGCGCACAAGATGTTTAGCGATCTCATAAAATACAAACGACCCTGAAATTTATTATGGCAACTATTTGAAATAATTTAATTGTTTAGTATAGTATTCTTAATAGGGAATTTTCTAATCCAGAACCCTTGTGGGAAATTATTCATTTGGGCGTACACTTTTAGTCTGTGCTGAGTGTAATATTTTTGGTAGCGGATGCTTTACAATATGAAACAAAACGTGTTGGGTTTACAGAATTTGCATGTGCAAGAATGTACTTTTTTTATGGTTGAAGGATTACTGGTGGCCCGGAGGCTTTTCCAGTTTCACCAGGACAGGTGGGCGAGCAAAAGCTCAGTCAGAAGGGGTGAGATTTGCTAATAGCTGCCCGAACGCCTCCGAAGGAGACCAAACAGCTCAAGAGGAACTGTTTCGCGCATGAATCTACTGCCGGATCGGAATCGCGACCCGCTGAGAAGATCCGGTGAGAAACTCAGCGAGCTGATGCATGGGTTAGGTTGCACGTCAAACTCTTTGCCGAGTTCGACGAGTACGGTTACCGGGGTCCCTAAGCCTGCTCATAGTGTTAGATCTGAAGGCGTCTAATGCAAAGGTTAGATCGAACTCACGATCCTATGGTCATTTTTCCAATCGTCTCTCATGAAAAAAAGGTCGAGACAGAACTCTGAAATGCTACAACGTGCTAGCCTATAGAGATTATTCTTCCACGAATGATTTCTGTATTTTTTTTTATTGCTTAGATGGGTGGACGAACTCACAGCCCACCTAGTGTTAAGTGGTTACTGGAGCCCATAGACATCTACAGAGTAAATGCGCCACCCACCTTGAGATATAAGTTCTAAGGTCTCAGTATAGTTACAACGGCTGCCCCGCCCTTCAAACCGAAACGCGTTACTGCTTCACGGCAGAAATAGGCAGGGTGGTGGTACCTATCCGCGCGGACTCACAAGAGGTCCTACCACCAGTTACAAATGTATGATATGCCTATAGAGATTATTCTTCCACGTATGATTTCTGTATGACATTCCATAACAATTGTGCACGCAGCATAACCCAGTCGTACCCGATTTCTCGGCTTATCCTCGTCGCGGTCACGGCTAGTATAATTACCGCGTCGCGTTACGGCACATTATGCACCGACTCACATCTCACCCTAGTTGTTATTCATCGTGTGTCTTGTGCGCATATTATGTACCCTTTTATTTGTGTTGTGCTTATTGAATGAATGTATGTGTTAAATTATAGATTTAAATTAATTATTACATTATGTAACAAAACATTAGATTTGTATATAATCTCAAATGAATAGTTATATGGATCGTGTTAACCTAAATGCGACTAGTTCAGATATATACGCAAACCAAAACATGAAGATATAGGAAAATATTTTTTAAACATTTGCTAAGCAACTAAGCTTGGTGGTTGGTGAGTTTAACTGTGAAACGTACTAATGTGGAAATGTGAATACATTTTTTATTTTTTTTATTGCCCTTGTAGGCATACGAGCATACGGCCCACCTGATGGTGAGTGGTTACCGTCGCCCATGGACTTCAGGAATGCCAGGGGCAGAGCCAAGCCGCTGCCTACCTATTTATTTTTACCCACTGGTGGTAGGACCTCTGGTGAGTCCGCGCGGGTGGGTACCACCACCCTGCCTATTTCTGCCGTGAAGCAGTAATGCGTTTCGGTTTGCGAAGCTTCTCGTCGGATCTTCTCAGTGGGTCGCGATTCCGATCCGGTGGTAGATCCCGCGAAGCACTGCTCTTGCTAGGGCTAGTGTTAGCAAATTCGCTCAGGTTGAGCCCGTGACGCTCACCTACCCCTCTCTTAGGCTACCAGCGAATAGGTAGGCAATAAAAATAAAAACATTTTATTTACCAGGTCACCGTTACATGTGCTAACCCGAATACATTAAATTTTAATGTACCAATGATTCCAGATTCTCGTAACCGGCTAACCGTGTTCCTTGGCACAAGCGTAACTATTTCATTCCGGGGAAAACGTCGTCGTGTTTAGTTTCATGTTTTTTTTCTTTCTTTTTTTAAATAGTTAACCAGGTTACGCGATTGATCTAGAAAAATATTTTGATTTTGCTTGTTTGTTAGTTTGTTGTCTTTAACCTGATTCGTTAATGCACATTATATTTTCTCGGATATCTATGAAACCAATGATGCGCGGAATATCTCTAGCGAATGGTCGATTTTTAAATGCTATTTATTATTTTATATAATATTTTCTACGGTGTGCTAGTTGTAGACATAATTAAAATTATTTTTACAGCTTAATTTCGCGTTTTATATTGTCATTATAAAATATTATATTCGATGTCTTGAATACTTTACAGCTTTTGTGGTTCCTATAAAAGGTATGTTATTTTTTATGTGTGTGATGTAACTAAAAAAAGTACTTAGAGGACAGCCGTATTGCAAACTAGCTTTGCATATTAGAAATTGCAATTGAATTTGAACAACCACAATAACATTGTCAAACATTCCACGTCGTAACAGCGGCCAATAAATTATGTCAAGTCGAGTGCAATAAATTACATTAATCGTTAATTCATTGAACCTGCGTCTATAAGTTATTGTAAATGATTTGTCACACGTCTCCTGGGCGCCTGTGCTGCGTACTGACATTGACTTTCTTCGCACCGGCGATTGATAGGACGATGCGGAGGCACCGAAGCGCCGCGCACATGCACGCCGCTCGTCGTGACGCGCGCGCGCTTCCACGGACCGCGACCGCCCGCCTGCCGGGGCCGCGACATGCCCGCAGTGAAAGTATTCAACATATTCGGCGGGCAGAAGCCGACCGAGAAGAACCCGCCGGCCTCACCCCCCTCGCAACAGGGAGCCGCCCAAAAGTTCTACAGGACTTTTTCAGTCGCTCCAGAAGTCTCGGTCGAGCACAAGGGCTCGAAAGTGACCGCGATAGCCGCTTGCCTAGAAAAGAAAATAAGTGAGTCCCCCGTGAAAGTCAGCAGTGAGGTGAAAATAACTAAAAACAATGTTTGTTGTTCCGGTGTAAAAGATAAGCCTAAAGCGAGAGCGCGTCAACGCGTATACGAGAATGTAAACATAGTGACGGTGCCTGGTAATGAAACAAATGACGACAGACTACTTGAAGAAAATAAAGGATACTGTTCGATTTATGAAAACGTGACAGTTGTGAACAAACAACTTGATCATCGAGTGTCCGAAACGAAACACAATTCTGAATCTAAACTTACTAGAGCTTTGGAATCGTTCGATAAATTACTGTCTGAGTTCTCATCAAACATTTCGTTAAACTCTGAATTGAAATCAGTTAAAAGTGAATTTAATCCGCCTAAACTTCAAAAATCTAAAACGTGTAGTATTATCGAATCTCATTGCATTTTAAAGAAAGCCAATTCTGATCCTGAAAACACTAAAACTCGAAGTCGTGTCTCCAGGAATAATTCCATAGAAAAAACTACTAGTCTTTGGAACTTAGACGATATGAAGGGAAAAGAGTTAAGTGCTCCACTGGTACCTCTGTCCCCTAAAACTAACGACAAGATGAAACCAGATAAATATGCTACGTATAAAGTTTCTTCAAAGGGCGTATCACGGTCAAACTGTCTTAAAACTGAAGATTTAAAAAAACTTGACGTTAAGACAAGAATACTCAAGAAAACCCTATCTAATCCACCGTCGACACCCGTCCCGGTTGTAACTAAAACGAAGCCGCTGACAAAAAAAGTCGAGAAAAAAGTGAACGACCCAAAGAAAATAAAACCCAAAACGTGTACAGATAATGGATCGTTAAATATGAAGACAAATTTAGAAAGTAAAACGCCTCAAAAATCACAAATGCAGAAAGCCAAAAGTGTGTGGGAAATAGGAAATGAAATGGCTCTAATTACCCCGATTCTAGAAAGGACAAAATCTACGACTTCTATCACGGGTTCTCCTAGTAAGATCCCGGTGATTAGGAGTCAAATATCGCTCAACAAGTTCAGTAGTACCAGAGCTCTATTTTCTCCCACTCCGGTTGATCTATATCAAGTAGACCAGGCCAAGGAGTGTGCTCAGAAAAAGAAACCCATTACCGCACGGAAGGCAACGGAAAAGTCAGATAACTTTAATACAAAACAGGTCAGACAAAAATCACAAGTCAACATCAAAGTTGAAGGAAAACGACAAAGCGAGAAAATTAAAAAAGATACCGACGTCAAAAAACTGGTTTCGTCTCCGAAATCATTACGAAAAGATTATACAGACGAAATTAATGCAATACGAGTAAAACTGCAGCAGAAAAAAAACAATAAAAGAGATCTTATCGTTGCTGTGCCGGATGCCAAACGCAACGACAATAAACCGCTCGGAATTGATTCGACATTGTCGCCCGTCAAGTCCATCGTAAAAAAGCTGGAGCTGAAGACTGCTTCGGAGTTGAACACAGATCAGAATCAGTTCACGAATTGTAAAGTCATACCGCCGGTGCACAAAGAAGTATGCGTGGCGAATACAACATTCCACAATCACTTGAGCACACTCGTAGGCCGCCAAATCAAATACGTAGAGTCGAGAGATGATTCTAAAACGTGCTCTCAAGTCGAGAAGCTTACATTAAACAAAGACTGCGATGAGAAGATATCAGATACGCACTCAGACTGCAGCGATGACTCGGGTCACGTTTCCAACGACGCTGCGAATGATAACGAACAGACTTTCGATAACGTACGCGATGTGAGCCCGGTAGTGATTAGCGTCGACGAGGTGGATTGCAATCCTTTCGATGGACCCCAACAGTTTGGGATAGATTTGTCTGAGAATGCCAAGACTGTGAGTCCCGTGCGGCCGGCGAGGCGCTGCGGGCGATCCAACGAGGTCGCTAGCGGTACCCACGCCACTGACACTCCGAAAGCGGACGAACAGGTACGCGACACTATTAACATATCGATTATTATTATCGATAACAACAAATTACAGGTGCCGGCTACAGCCCGCCGGTGTCGACATGCTGTCATTCGGATCGCAACAGATACTAAATCTTACGGCCACTATATCAACTAGTCTAACGAGATCGACGACTTGAAAGCTATCCGTAAATCGCTTTCCTGTTGACAACATTTACTGCGCTCGGGTCAAAGAACCCTAAATTAATTCAAGCGACTTTAAACACACATTATATTATTTTAAATAGAACCACTAAATTTGATTTACGTTTTTGGTATTGTTCATTCGAATAAAACTAGATGATGACCGAACTTTACTCGGTTTTTTTTTTTATAACGCCATCTTGTTGTGTCTTTAAAGCGGTTAGTTGCCCTCAATTAAGAGAAATAGTATTATTATTCGCCAATAGATGTCGGGAAGAGTTGACTATTGAAAACACGAATAAAACAACACTTTCTGAAAATAAATCGTAGCTAGATCGATTTATCGCCCCCGAAATCCTCTGTATACTAAATTTTATGATAATCGTTGGAGCCGTTTCCGAGATTCAGATTATATATATTATATACAAGAATTGCTCGTTTAAAGGTATAAGATAAAAGAAACATAATGAGAAATTTAAAAATGATTTACTTTAAAAAGTGTTGTATCAATTTCTACATGTACACTGTAAGTACTCGTTAAATATTCATTTGGCAATCAAATTGTAAATTAGCGTTCACAGCTCTGCATTACTCAGCAGCTGAGCACACGAATTCCGAGATTTCTCATTCTCGATCGAGATTACAATGTCATATTAATAAGGCATAAACATCTCTGTTCGTAACTCATATTTTCGTAACTCATTTTAACGGCCGTTTCGTGCAGTGGTAAGTGACATGGTCACTACACAAGGGGGTCGCGGGTTCGAATCCCGCCAAGGGAAGTTATTAGTAGGGTTATGGATGTATCTTAAATATATGTATGTGCATAATATAAATCTTACATTTATTTCCGTTATCTGGTACCTGTAACACAAGTTCTTTACGAACTTATCACGGGACCAGTTAACGTGGTGTGATTGTTAGTAAATATATTTATTTATTTATTTTATTTATAATAAAGTAATTAAAAACGAAGTTACATATCGCTTTCATTATACGTATCGATGTATCGAAAGTATCTTTCGGGCCATATAAATATTATTGACATGTCAAAACCGCGATCGAATGTTATGTAATACTCCACACCGGTGTTGATTGTTACTTAATCGCTAAATCTGCATAAACTTATGTACCGGTGTACTACGGAATCTTTCGTTACGTAACCATGTGAATTCTTATGTGATAAAAAAAAAAACATTCCGTTATTTTCGTCGAGAGTTAATTAATCGACTGGAATGATTGATCTCGAATATTTTTAAATTTTTTATTGGCCTTAATATAGACGCTAGCTTACTGTTCGTCTCGTACGTATTACTGGTGGTAGGACCTCTTGTGAGTCCGCGCGGGTGGGTACCACCACCCTGCCTATTTCTGCCGTGAAGCAGTAATGCGTTTCGGTTTGAAGGGTGGGGCAGCCGTTGTAACTATACTTGAGACCTTAGAACTTGTATCTCAAGGTGGGTGGCGCATTTACGTTGTGGATGTCTATGGGCTCCAGTAACCACTTAACACCAGGTGGGCTGTAAGCTCGTCCACCCATCTAAGCAATAAAAAAAAAAGTGTATGTTAATGTTTCGCGTATAATTAGTTGGATTTTTTTTGGCATTTCTACCCGTATCGTTGGTTACCGCGTAACCCAGTTTGCTTGCATAATAATATGCACACCGCTTTCTATGAAAGTGATAAATGTAATGAACTAATTAATTATGGGTGGAGAACAACTTAACAGCAAATTAGCTGCATGTAAAAGTAAAAACTGTACTGGTTGTAAGAAATACGCTCTGAGCCCCTATGAGTAGGTTACGACTATAATGACTGATCTCTCTAAGACCACTTATTTCTTTCTACAAGTCTTATTTCTGTTAGTATGTTTTGTTGGAAGTATAATATGAGTCGACTATTATCAAAGCCGGCAATGTGACTTTTGGACAATTATTGGTAAATCAGAAAAACGAATTATTGACTTCGTATTCCATTGGCAGTCACAAAACTCTTCTGAACGACATCTTAGATAAATAACAGGTTAAGTATTAACCTTTATTTAATGCATGTTTTGAACCGTATTCTTTGAAGGAGACGATTATATTCAAATTAATCTGTATCGCCATATCAATAACAATTTTTTGTCCAAATACACAGATTGCCACCTTTGATAATAGACGACTCATATATATAAAATAAATTATCGTACTCCCAAGCTACGAAAGGTACACGGTATTTCCGCAGTGTTAAGACTTAGTTCACAGTAACTCCTGAATTTGTTATTGTGCGTATGAGCGATGTTGATATTGAAGTGTGTCTGTGTGCTTAGTGCGAGTTATTAACGTTCTCGATAGCGTAAAAGTTAACTCAAATTTGTATGCAATTGGAATAACGTCCCTAGCGGCAAACGTTCCAATCCATACAAATATTTAGTTAACTTTTACGCTATCGGGAACGTTAAAAAATTCGCACTAAGCACACTGATGGCTTCACGGTAGAGATAGGCCAGATGATAGACTTTACCCTTACGGACTCACAGAATGCTCTATCATCAATAATATGGGCACCATTATGAAAGAAATTTAATGTCATTCGACACTTACAGGTGCATTGCTAAGGTCACATCTCCGCACCGATTTTGTTCGTTCACGCTTTTACTTTCACCGTCGATTACGTCGCGTTGCGCTGTTTATATTTTTATTTGCTCTCATGAAGATTGGCAAACGAGTTCGCGACCGACACGGGTCGGGTTGGGCGGTTTCGGAAGGCTTTTCATAATAGTAATAATAATAGGAATGCCGCTAGCTTCTTTGAGATATGTTTTGGAAATTTCGCGATTTTCAAACGCATTGGAACTATGGCTAACTGTGGCTATCCTTCTAAAAGATAAACACGATTCTTTAGTGGTGGAAAGAGCTAGTGGTGATGAGGCGGTTTAGAATCTCGACTCGACTTTCGGTAGGCAGCGGCTTGGCTCTGCCCCTGGCATTGCTGAAGTCCATGGGCAACGGTAACCACTCACCATCAGGTGGGCCGTATGCTCACAAGCCTACAAGGGCAATAAAAAAAATAAAATAAAAAACTCGAAAACTATGATAGTATAGAAAACGAAAACAAGTACCCATATACTGTTTCGTGACAACACATCATTTTCCAATGCATGCTTTACATTCACGTCATTTAATAGTATTTCATTCGAACATTGTTTAATGCCGGATATTGGCCGAAAAAGAATAAAACTTTCTTTGACTCTATCAGCATATCGAGGGGTGAATGGCTTTTTATTTTATGCGACATTTCGCATAGTACCCGATAATTATCTTTGTAATTAAAGGTCCGTTTTATTTGGTATTAAGAGTAGTATCAGCAATTCGATACTTTTAATTGAACTTCAATTAAGATTGCCTCATTCAAATAGCTGAAGAAGTTTTGCTATTTAAACGGCCGTCTAGTGTAGTGGTAAGTGACATGGTCACTACAAGAGGGGGTCGCGGGCTCGAATCCCGCCAAGGAAAAATATTTGTATGATAACTATAAAATGCCTTTTTCAGGGTTATGGATTTATATTAAATATATGTAGGTGTATATTAAAAATCTTACATTTATTTCCGTTATCTGGTACCTGTAACACAAGTTCTTTACGAACTTACCACGGGACCAGTTAACGTGGCTTGATTGTTAGTAAATATTTATTTATTTATATATTTTTCCAAATTTTAAACTTTAAATGGCTCTCCTGCAAAGTTGCAAAAATGTTGCTTAAAACAAATATCTTTTCATCCGTCGATATCATAAACAGCTATTTGTGTACAACAAGGATCATCAGTACAGAGAATTAAAATTCCATTGTTACCGTTGAACTTGAGATGCGTATCCTTGAATTCGTCGTTCTAAACGATTTCTTTTGCTTTTTTTTTTTAATGCGATGCTGGTCCTCGGCGCGTCGTGCTGCAAATAAAACGGCTATCACTTTCGGCTTGTGACTTTCTCGCTTGACTCTTTGCAAATATTACGCGGGGACGAGTGCTGGATACGAATTGGAGAAGAAATTCTATGTACACGCATTGCGATTAGGTTCATTGAATAATCCACCGACGTATACTTGTTACCAATGTTAATCGTTTTCGAACGGATCACGTCTAGTTTGTTGGTAGTTTAAACGCTTGGCAAATCTTCTTTAGTTTCTTACATTGTTACTTTTGATTTGTGTATTTTTCAGAGTCGTACGTAAGGTGACGTTAGATGGTTACATGAGGCATAGATATTGACATAAAATTTAAGTCTTAATTATATTGTAAAATGAATTTCTGAACAGCTGACCGGTACGATGTCTTCGCGGCTAATTAATAGTAGGGAACTGACACGCACTACTACAATTGAGATAGGAATTAGGGTAGGAAATTAAGATTTAGATACCTACTAATACCACCGGCCAATTATGGGTAGTAGTGGCGGTAAGCAATTTCGGTACCTACCGATTAATAGTCATACGGACTTATCTATTCGGATGCATGTATTGTGTATTACAATTTATACGGTCACGTTTGCCATTTTGTACGAGATTGCTTTCCAAATTGTACATTAAGAGTGTTTCACGTCGCGTTTACGGGACATGCGCATCACGTACACCTGCTTTCGCCAATGATACGCGGCGAAAGCCGTGGTGGTCCTTACCGGCGAGACGTAATGAATCGAATTTACGTAACCGTTTTCGTCCGTGTTTCGATAATTTATAGCCATTGTTTTACGAAATTCGATTCTTAATTTCGCTGCGTTTAATTTTATTGTTTCGGCACGTGATTGAATTAGTATTTGAATATCTTAATGGTTGGATTTTCATACACACTTGTACCACATTAAATACATGTTTTAAGACTTTTTAATGTTTTTTAGATGACTGTTTTTCCCTTGCTGCATTATGTTTATGTGGGTCCTCTCGGCTTTCCAAATCTTTCAAATCAAATCAAACTTTATTAGCTAAAACACGGTTTACAAAGTTGTTGATCGTTATTTTATAGAACAGCGTATTTCTAACATCGTGCAAATATTATTCAAAATTATTTACATTAAATGCAGTCAGTAAATATATTAATTAATTAAAATATCAAACAACAAAATAAATTCATTGAATAAGAATTAATTATTTATGTCATAAAACGAAAACAAAGAACAGAAAGAAGCGAATTAAAAAATTAACATAATGATTTATCATTTAAAAAATCGTTAACTGTATAATAACATCTTAAGGTTAATAATTTTTTCAAGTTCTTTTCGTTCTTTCGTTTTTAAATATCCAGTCAAATTTAAAGTTTACAAAAAATTGAAGTTCCCAACTAATTTGTTGAGTTCGTATGCGCCTAAATTAAATTCTAGTTTCCAAATTTAGGGTAACAAACACCAACAAAAAATTACTTCATAATGAGTCTTCGGGTCCTTAATTTAAGGTTATTTATTTAAGAAAACAATTCGATGACTAATCCTGAATATGTTCGGTCGGCTACTCGTTAACAAGACATTTATATTGTCGACGGCGCGGGTGATGGTATTATTTGAGTCGACTATTATCAAAGCCGGCAATGTGACTTTTGGACAATTATTGGTAAATCAGAAAAACGAATTATTGACTTTGTATTCCATTGGCAGTCACAAAACTCTTCTGAACGACATCTTAGATAAATAACAGGTTAAGTATTAACCTTTATTTAATGCAGGTTTTGAACCGTATTCTTTGAAGGAAACGATTATATTCAAATCAATCGGTATTGACATATCAATAACATTTTTTTGTCCAAATGCACAGATTGCCACCTTTGATAATAGACGACTCAAATAAAACAAACCCAAAAAGGGCTAGTACAAAAATAAAGCAGTAGAGACATTATAAATATCGACAGCTTTCAACATCAATCAACTGATAGTTCAATCGACTAGTGTTCTTGTGTACTGTAGTGAAAGATTTCACTTTAATATATTCTCTAACGGCAATCATTTTTGGATCCATATCAATCATCGCGGCTATAATTATTAACTTTTCCTCTCGTGGGTTAGCTCTCCGAATCCCATTACAATAGTGGCAATCAATGTAGGTGCGGTTGGTTATATTACGAGTTTTTTGTTTTGTTTCGCGTCCATTGCTCGTGTAACTGTTTTGCGTTTAGATACAAGTTTGATTAATGTTAATGTTTCCTTTTGTGTGCATTGATTGTTTTCCTTGTATATTGATGATTGGTTATTATCATCTCTTTAAATGTAGTCTACTGCTTTCTATTCTAACTTTTTTTTTATTATTGCTTAGATGGGTGGACGAGCTCACAGGCCACCTGATGTTAAGTGGTTACTGCAGCCCATAGACATCTACAACGTAAATGCGCCACGCACCTTGAGATATAAGTTCTAATGTCTCAGTATAATTACAACGGCTGCCCCGCCCTTCAAGCCGAAACGCATTACTGCTTCACGGCAGAAATAGGCAGGGTGGTGGTACCTACCCGCGCGGACTCACAAGAGGTCCTACCACCACTCTTATCTATATTCTAATAGGACTTAGGATTTACCTCAACAATAGTCGGGAGATCGTTATTAATACTCTTGGTGGGTCGACGAATTGGGTTTTAATTACATACAAACTGCATTTGAATTCTAAAACTGGTTTTCCTCGTGAATTTCAAAAGCCCGATATTAATTGTGAAATAAAATTCTGTTCAAAACTAAATAGTGTAATCGTAAAAATAAAATAATTAAGTAAAGATCAAGCATAGCGAAGTATTTTCTCATTACCGAATTGACTGAGGCATTTACCGCTTTCTTCTAATATTTGAAATTAATTAAATTGTTTTTTTTTTCTTAATTTAGTGGCCAGTTCTCTCAAAAAGGACCCGCTGTGTTGCATCATGTAGTATCACATTTTATCGCATCAAATTTAAAATGTATACTCAAATTTTACATTAGAATTCTCACGGGTATTACTTTATTATATCTACGATAATTTTCTAGAGCCAAATATGATGAATAGATAAATTATATTGTCAATAGAATTCTGAAATGATAAATAATACTATACTGATATTATTAGGTATATATTAAAAGAAAAATTGAGACCTTGTGACTTTGTGTAACAGAACTAACAAGAAAATGTATTTTGCGATTGTTATATTGTATTTTGGTTACGCTAAAATAATTTTGATATTTGTTTTAGACGACGTCTTATATGAACTTCGATCAGCGGACAAACTCAGGGCCCACCTGATGCTTAGCGGTTATTGGAGCCTGTAGACAGACAACAGGTTAAATACCGCTGCCCATATCGCGTCATGCAATCGAAATGTAGTTTGAACTTTTTGTTGTATGTGTTTGGAAATGAGGCCGTACACGCAAAAGTGGCCTAAGCTTACCATAGTTATTATGGGGCAATGAGGTTTACGTTTTCATGAATTTGAATTTCAGTACGCAAAAAAAACAATACGCGCAAAAATAATGTATACAAAGCCATCTGCTGTCTATGGGTGAAACAATGGATAGGCCAGGCCGGTGCTACATAAAAATTTATTATATTTTAAATAAATTGCAATATACATAATTATAAACATGATTATGAAAAATTATGGGTTAGGCCACTTTTTCACTGACTAATATAGTCTATCATCATAGTCGCGCTCAAATATAGTCTAGTTTGTTGCCAAACACACTACTTTAAACTGATTAGCTTATCTATTTTATTGGTTTGTTTATTAATAGCTTGTTCTCGACATTTACTATCACGATTTTCATTACATTTATTTCATTCAATTATCACATTTCTCGACATTTATTACTACGATTGCTTTTGTAAAATTTAGTTCAAGACGATTGTCTTATTGCGTTCTATTTAGTAACGTGTAGGCAGCAGTAGATTTTTCATAACATACATAATAAATTTTCCAAATTTCTCGCCACATGTCGTCGGCGCCAGGACCACCAGCCCTCTCGGTCGGCAGGCTATCCGAAGCCCTGCCTAGATGGCGCCGGTTAGAATGGTCTGTCCTATGGAATACCCCGCTGGGTCAGAACCAGCGTGGGTTGAGGATAGCCGGCCTTCCACCCGGATGCTCATGCATAAAACGCGTGTAACTTTTTTTCGCTTAGAACACGTTTTTAAATTCTTAAGTAGGTTTTAGACATACATTTCGCTAAGAACACGTCTTTAAATTTTTTAGTGCTATTTTTCTATATGCCAAACGTAAATTGGACGTACTAAAGGAGCATGTTCTCCGTCGTCCAATGTTGAATTATGAAAAACTTGTTTAAATTAGTCAACAAAAAAATAGACGGTTTTTATATTCGTTTGAATTCGTATTTAATTTAATACAATTTTTTACTTGGAACGTTTCAAGGAACTTTACGTAATAATTCCGATAAACATTTTCGAAAACAACAAAGAGATTTTAACGAAAAGTGTTCTTAAAGCAATCCTTTGTTAAATATGTTTCGAAAAAAAAATCAAAAAGGTCTTAAAGATAGTGTAATAGATAAAGAAGTGAATAAAGATAAAATTATGTAGTAGGCACGATGAAGTTGTACGGTCGAACTGGTTGGGTGGATAGAAATCGCTATCCTGTTTGTTTCTGTGGTTTGTTGGCGGTACTTTTTTTTTATTGCTTAGCTGGGTGGACGAGCTCACGACCCACCTGGTGTTAAGTGGTTACCGGAGCCCATAGACATCTACAAAGTTCTAAGTTATCAGTATAGTTACAACGGCTGCCCCACCCTTAAAACCGAAACGCATTACTGCTTCACGGCAGAAATAGGCAGGGCGGTGGTACCTACCCGTGCGGACTCACAAAACGTCACCAGTAAAAAACCGTCATAAATAGCAGTTGACATTTTGAACTCGCGTCTCGAGTTGGCGCCACTCGTCTTGTGATGTCCTTTTTATTAACGGTGCTTTTAGGCACCACAAGCACCGGTCACCGTCCTCGTCGAACCCGTCGCTTGCGACGAAGGGCTCGACGAGCGAACTAACCCATAGACACAGCCCACTGAGTTTCTCGCCGGATCTTCTCAGTGGGTCGCGTTTCCGATCCGGTGGTAGATTCTGCGAAGCACTGCTCTTGCTAGGGTCAGTGTTAGCAACTCTCCGGTTGAGCCCCGCGAGCTCACCTACTAACGTTAGGGCGAAGCTGAAATAGCCTCTCAAGGCTATCAGCATAGGTAGGAAAAAAAAAAAAAAAAAAATGTCCATGAACTCCATAACCACTTAATATCAGATCGGCTTCGATATAACAACATTTAAAATGACAATAAAATCGAAAAATCATTGTGTTTCGCGTTTGAAAATTACCAACACAATAAATTAAAGTCTAGAAATAGTTTTTATTTTTAAACAATTTAAAAACTCTAGAAATTATTATTTGTTAGATAAAGTTGAAAAACAACTAATGAGTCGACTTTCTTAGTAAATGCAGCATTTAATGCGTTTCCTTAGCAAATTTCTTTAGCTAGAAAGCTGAGATATTCATAAAATGATACATTAGAACAGAGGCTTCGCTTTATATTAAAGTCATAAAGTAGTGATATTTTCTAAACACAACTTGGATATGCATGATTTCAATTATTCAAATTCAAATTAGTGGTATTTTATTATATGTTTATCTATAACTACTATTTTTAGGATTAGATGTCTTTAAAGGTTTAAAAGTCATAGTTGTTACCTCAAGATAAAAGAAAAAATATATACCTATACGAACTCTTATACTACATATAAAGGCGATTTTTGTCATCTTTTTTTTTATTGCTTAGATGGGTGGACGAGCTTATAGCCCACCTGGTGCTTAGTGGTTACTGGAGCCCATATACATTTAACTAGTCAGGTCATAAGTATTGTCACACAGTAAAAACTTTTCTTTTAGAATGCTGGCCACAAAAAAGTTTATTGAATTCGAATTTCGAATTGTTCATGAAAAGAAAAATGTATACTTTTAGAATTTTACTCATTTTTAAATATGGAGTGGACGCTTAAAGAAGACCGTGTTGCAGTTATTGCGTTGCATCGTTGTGGTTACGCGCCAATTCAAATTTTTAACATACTGAAAAATTTGAATATAACCAAAAGATTCGTTTATAGTACCATCAAACGATACAATGAAGACTCTAGTGTAGATGATAGGTCAAGAAGCGGTCGCCCTCGGTCTGTTAGGACTCCAGCAGTGATAAAAGCTGTGATGGCGCGAATTCAAAGAAATCCCAAACGTAAGCAGAAACTGTTGGCCCTTCAGATAGGGTTAAGCAGAACCACGGTGAAAAGGGTGTTAAATGAAGACTTAGGGCTTCGGGCATATCGAAGAAAAACAGGACATCGTTTGAATGCTCGTCTAATGGACCTGAGACTGAAGAGATGCCGCGCTTTGTTGAAGCGGTACGCGGGAAAAAAATATCGGGAAATTTTTTTTTCGGATGAAATTTTTTTTACCGTAGAATAGAGCTACAACAAACAAAATGATAAGGTGTACGCACACAGTAGTGAAGAAGCGAGCAACCGTATTCCGCGTGTCCAACGAGGTCATTTTCCATCCTCGCTCATGGTATGGTTGGGAGTTTCTTATTGGGGCTTAACAGAGGTACATTTTTGTGAGAAAGGTGTAAAAACGAATGCAGTTGTGTATCAAAATACAGTCCTGACGAACCTTGTGGAACCTGTTTCTCATACCATGTTCAATAACAGGCACTGGGTATTCCAACAAGATTCGGCGCCAGCTCATAGAGCGAAGAGCACACAAGACTGGCTGGCGGCGCGTGAAATCGACTTCATCCGGCACGAAGACTGGCCCTCCTCCAGTCCAGATTTGAATCCGTTAGATTACAAGATATGGCAACACTTGGAGGAAAAGGCGTGCTCAAAGCCTCATCCCAATTTGGAGTCACTCAAAACATCCTTGATTAAGGCAGCCGCCGATATTGACATGGACCTCGTTCGTGCTGCGATAGACAACTGACCGCGCAGATTGAAGGCCTGTATTCAAAATCACGGAGGTCATTTTGAATAAACTTTAGTGTCATAAGAATCTATGTTTTGTTAAGTTCATTTTGGTATATGAATGTTTACATAATGAATAAACTTGTTTCAATTATTTTACATTAAACATGTGACAGAACTTATGACCTGACTAGGTACAACGTAAACTCCGTCACCCACCTTGAGATATGAGTTCTAATGTCTCAGTATAGTTAGTTACAACGGCTGCCCTACCCTTCAAACCCAAACGCATTAGTGCTTCACGGCAGAAATAGGTGGGGTGGTGTTACCTACCCGTGCGGACTCACAAGAGGTCCTACCACCAATAATTATCCATATTACATTAAACTGCAGCTTAGATTTTAATTACACGATGTTATTCTTTCACCGTGGAAGTCAATCGTGAAGATTTCTCAAATATGTATTTCATTAGAAAAATTGGTACCCGCCAGCGGGATTCGAACACTGTTGCATCGCTAGATACGAATGCACCGGACGTCTTATCCTTTAGGCCACGACGACTTCATCTTCGACTTCTTTCTCATCGTCGATACACTATAAGTTGACGTGTGGAGTAGCGAGTCTTACTATCCGATGCCACTTCTCCCCTGCTGCCCTACCACATGCAAGGGGTAATCCGCTGCAGCCCTGATCTGATCTGTTCACCTTACGAGAGATTGCCGCGTGTCTTGGTACTGTCCACTTTGCCTTGTAGTACCAGACGCTCGATCGTAGTTATAATTTTTTTTTTCCTACCTATGCTGATAGCCTTGAGAGGCTACTTCAGCTTCACCCTAACTTGTAGGTGAGGTCACGGGGCTCAAACCGGAGTGTTGCTAACCATGGCCCTGGCAAGAGCAGTGCTAAATAAATCTACCACGGGATCGGAAACGCGACCCACTGAGAATGTCCGGCGAGAAACTCAGTGGGCTGTGTCTATGGGTTAATTCGCTCGTCGAGCCCTTCGTCGCAAGCGACGGGTTCGACGAGGACGGTGACCGGTGCTTGTGGTACCTTGTAGCTATAATAGTAGAATTTGTTACATATTATATATACATACATAATTCACTAAAAATTATGGATCAGTACTTATGCTTATTAGCCGTTATCTATTTGTATCTTAAAATAGATCGGCACTGTCGTAAATGTCGCTTGGTTCGACTTAGATTCACCCTCGGATCTTATCGGCATCTCTGTGAATGATATTTATAGTCCGAGATTTTTGTGACATTGTTTGTGCCCAAACAATTTCCACACAGGACAATATACTAGGACGGGGTAGTTGTTATTTTTTACACAATAAATGTCATTCGTTTCATTCCTTGTCATATAAAAACGTACCACACGTAAACATATTTAGGTCTATCATTCTTAAAATGCGATAGGCACATACGACATCCGACATTTACATTAATACGTACGAGATGTGGGCACTTCTTCGTGGCGTCTCCTTATTCGGTTTATTGGACTTGTTTAATTTCCGCTCTGAGCGAACTCTGCACGGGTACACTGTGAAACTAGATAGTTCTAGATTTATCGATTAGAGAAATTGTATCCTGTTACTTTACCGTTTGCAATGTTTGTTTTTTCTTATTGCATAGATGGGTGGACGAGCTCGCAGCCCACCTGGTGTTAAGTGATTGCTGGAGCCCATACACATCTACAACGTAAATGCCGCCACCTACCTTGAGATATTAGTTCTAAGGTCTCAGTTTTTACAGTGCCTATTTCTGCTTTGAAGCAGTAATGCGTTTCGGTTTGAAGGGCGGGGCAGCCGTTGTACTATACTGAGACCTTAGAACTTATATCTCAAGGTGGTTGGCGCATTTACGTTGTAGATGTCTATGGGCTCCGGTAATCCGTTAACACCATGTGGGCTGTGATATCGTCCACTCATTTAAGCAATAAAAAAATATAGAAGTTATTTTGACAGATTTCCTCATTTTCCAAAATATGTTATCATTTATAATGAACAAAGTACGCGGATGTATTAATACTGTTTCTTACCCAAATAAATAAACGTGCGATAGAACGATAGGTCCGGCACAGCGAAACGTTCGAGATAAGTCATGCGCAATGAAACGTAATATCGTGTTTACTGTGAAAATTATCGTAATTGGCTGGTTAGGCCCGATCTGCACGCTCCACTTGCCGCCGTGCAAGCTAACTGCACAGCAAATGCAGAAGCCGCCAGTAACTGTTGTTTGTGAACCGGATAAATGCGCTCGATGCGATTCAGTTTCTACTACATACTAATATATCAATTGTACGAGATTTTATTATTATCTATATATTACAATACGCGAAGCAAAAATTTTGAACCGCTTTTTACGAAAATTGCGCGGATGGAGGAGTATAAAATTTCCCACATTTATAGAGAATATAGAGAAGGAGTGCAGAATGCTAATATATATATCGACGCTTGAAAGGCAAACGTGACTAAGCGACAGTGCGTGAACTTTACAGTAGACTAATGTAGAGTTGAAATACCTGAAAACAAAATCTATTTTAACGAATCTAGCTGTAGGATTGAAATGATTTTAATAGACCTAGAAATATATCTTTTTTGCGCATCGAATATGGTTATTGCCTATCATTTATGTATAAAGCAGTTATTGTCGCTTAGTCACGTTTGCCTTTCAAGCGTCGATATATATATTTTTTCAAATTATGCCTAAAAAATACTTTAAATCAATAAAAGAAACATGACACACACTCCCATGTATTTGAAACACACACAAACACGCATATACCCTCTTCGTTTATTGTTAAATTTTTGTTATTGCTTAAAGTGTGTGGTCAAATTGAGAATAGATTAATATTGTTTGTCTTTAATATCATTTGTCTATCATGTAGTCTTGGCGAAATCTGTGATTATAGGAAGTAAAATAATAGTATTTGACAATAGAACTATAATAATGTTCAAACTTATAATTTCAATTAATTATAGTCGAATTTCCCGACTACTGCGAGACCACTATTTTTAAACACGCTAAATTTCCATACCACGTATACTCGAATGCAAGCAAATACAAAATACTTAGTGCATATATTATATTATAAACACGGGTGTTTTTCTTAAAAGCTTTAAATAGTAATTTGTAGTAATTTGTAGGCAGCGGCTTGGTTCTGCCCCTGGCATTGCTGAAGTCTATGGGCGACGGTAACCACTCACCATCAGGTGGGCCGTGTGCTCGTCTGCTTACAAGGGCAATAAAATAATAATAATAATAATAATTCTAATTTGCTTACAAGAATATGGACCATTTTTTTATTAATGTAATGATCGACAACCGAAGAAACAAACATAATTGTAACATGAAAGCCATATAAAATATAGTTAAACGACATTGACCTAATTAAATGACGTACAACGGAGTCTTGAATTGAGGAGGACAATTCAATTATGTAAATCACGATAAAATTTATACTTTAATAAATTTATCGACGCGACCAATAAATTTGTGTTTTGTAAGTACCTACGTAATTACGAGACATTCCTATATTATTCAGTAGATATAGTATTTAATAAAAAAAATCGTATTGGCTGAGTATAGGTGTGCGTATTATTTAAGTAAAAATTGTTAGGGTGTATTTTATAAGCCCGCACGGGTAGGTATCTGCTATATTGCTAATTTGGTCCAAAGCAGTCATGCTTTTTGAGATGAAAGAGCACAAGTTTTTTTATTTTTTATTGCTTAGATAGGTGGACGAGCTCACAGCCCACCTAGTGTTAAGTGGTTACTGGAGCCCATAGACATCCACAACGTAAATGCGCCACCCATCTTGAAATATAAGTTCTAAGGTCTCAAGTAGGTTACAACGGCTGCCCCACCCTTCAAACCGAAATGCATTATTGCTTCACGGCAGAAATAGGCAGGGTGGTGGTACCCACCCGCGCGGACTCACAAGAGGTCTTACCACCAGTAATTACGCAAATTATAATTTTGCGGGTTTGATTTTTATTACACAATGTTATTCCTTCACCGTGGAAATCAATCGTGAACATTTGTTGAGTACGTATTTCATTAGAAAAATTGTTACCCACCTGAGATTCGAACACCGGTGCATCGTTCAACACGAATGCACCGGACGTCTTATCTGTTAGGCCACGACGACTTCAAATGTGGTGTGTGGTGTGTCATGGTAGGTGGCAGCATTCACTTCGTGATATTTGTAGGCCCCAATAACCACTCTACATCAGGTGGGTCACGAGGTCGTTCACCTATTTTTTTTTTTATTTTATTGCTTAGATGACCTATTTAATAAAATTATTAGACCTATTTAATAAAAAATGAACTAAGAATACTTTTATGATTACCTATTTAATAAAGTTTGCATAATTCCTTATTTGAATTTATGGTCATAATTGACTTAATTAAGCAGAATCCAAAAAGCACGTCTTTTATGGTAATGCGTGAGTTGTTTTTCAGATTTCTTATCGTAAATTTGACTTTAGTTTTATATGTTCGTGTAGCGTCTATGCGCTCTGGTTATCTCATAATCACGAGGGCCGTGTGCTCACATGTCTGCTCGTGATGTCTGCCTAACATCCCTCAGACACAGCCCACTGAGTTTCTCGCCGGATCTTCTCAGTGGGTCGCGTTTCCGATCCGGTGGTAGATTCTGCGATGCACGACTCTTGCTAGGGTTCGCGTTAGCAACGTCGTCAGGTTTGAGCCCCGTGAGCTCACCTACTAGTTAAGGTTCCGCTGAAATAGCCTCTCAAGGCTATCAGCTTAGGTAGGAAACCACTAAAAAAAAGCCTAACATAGATAATAACAAAGACTAAAATATTATAAATCCTCAAAACGATAGATTTATTTCAACGCGCTACGTTTGCATCAAATTGAACGCCTCCAAACCGAATTAGCATACACAATTTACACAGTTACTTGACTTTTTTTTTCATCTCAGTGAATTGAGTCGTCGATTATCAAAGGTGGCAATCTGTGCATTTGGACAAAAAAAAATTATTGATATGTCAATTCAGATTGATTTGAATATAATCGTCTCCTTCAAAGAATACGGTTCAAAACCTGCATTAAATAAAGGTTAATAGTTAACCTGTTATTTATCTAAGATGTCGTTCCGAAGAGTTTTGTGACTGCCAATGGAATACAAAGTCAATAATTCGTTTTTCTGAGTTACCAATCATTGTCCAAAAGTCAGATTGTCGGCTTTGATAATAGTCGACTCAATTGTCATAATTATTGAATGTTTTCGCTTGCACACGTGCCTACCTATATTGTTCACGGTTTGTTTGTGCATGTTTGATGCATTTCAGAAGCAATTCAAACCAATTTACATGTCGTAGTCAAAACAAATAACCTATATAAATGTATTTCCAATATTTCTTGTCCTCGTCGCTTCAAACACAATAACTAAGAAAAACGAAATAAATTTCATTTCGTCATAACGTGTACACTATATTTCAAATACGTAACTGTAATAAGGGAAAGAAATGAACTTAATTAGTATTGGTATCAATGTACGGTTATCAACTGTGTAATCCTTTTAAAAAAAAAGTTTAAAAAAACTAACAAATTACGTTTTTATAGAAAATCCAACTAACTAATAGAAAAAAATCTAATTCTAATCAATTTGAATTAAAAATAGTGTAAGAAAAAATGATTTTATTGTAAAAAAGGGTGGAGTCTTTTTCAGGATATTATAAAAATAACCCTTCTACTCATATCTCTTCATAAAATATTTATAACTACTGATACCGTGCGCCCCACGCTTTTTTAGTTGGATTTTCTATAAAAGCTTATTTTGTTAGTTTTTTTAAACTATTATTTATTTTTAATTTTTTAGTTGAATTTCAATTTTTTTTAAATATTGAATTGTCATCGGTCCTTAATAACTATACCAAATTTCGAGTTAATCCAACGTTTTGAAGGGGGTCAAAATCATGTTCAAAGATTCCGTTGCATACTAAAATACATACGTCTGAAGCTAGTAAAAGCGTATTAATATAATTTCTTCCTGCAATCTAATAAGGAGAAAAATAATGCAATATAAATTTAATTATGTAATACACAAGTTGAACTTAAAAAGCCTTTTAATTAATAACGACTTATTAATAAGCATGCTGTTAATCTTTATAATGGCTTAACGAACTCAATATTAAAATATCGTAAATTTTAAAATGCTTCGTCGGATTAATGATACGCTTATAAACTATTAAAGCACTTATGCCTTTCGTTGTGAAGCTATTGTCAATTTTAGTTCAGTAGACCGGTCTTTTGTTGAATCGTTATCCGAATTACTAATAGCGCTATTGTGTTGTACATTATGTGGTTGACGCGGTGTGTCGTTCTAGATTTATGGGAAATGCTTTAGTACTAATTTTAAATAAAATAATTTATGTAGGTAAACGTTTAGTTATTGACAGGTGAAATTTTTACTGGTGGTGTGACCTCTTGTGAGTCCGCGCGGGCAGGTACCACCGCCCTGCCTATTTCTGCCGTGAAGCGGTAATGCGTTTCGGTTTGAAGGGTGGGGCAGCCGTTGTAACTATACTTGAGACCTTAGAACTTATATCTCAAGGTGGGTGGCGCATTTACGTCGTCGATGTCTATGGACTCCAGTAACCACTTAACACCAGGTGGGCTGTGAGCTCGTCCACCCATCTAGCAATAAAAAAAATTATATTGAAATTTCAAAATTGAAAATAAATCGTACTAAAAACGTAAAAAGACCATTCAGTTTTTATTATAAAGTGTTGTTATTTAATGTATTCTTGCCACGTTTAGTTTTAGTGAGTTCACGTTATGTTAGCGCTGATGCAAGCGCCATGATCACTGCTAGATTGAAGACCGCGAGTGGGATTTTAGGAGCAGCCTACCCTCTTTCTACCTTCTATCCTCTTTCGTCACCCCTGCCCTGTGTGGCAGGGAACTTCAGCCCGGCAGTGGGGTTTGCCCCGAGGCCCGTTCTTTTTTACTTCTTACCCTTCTAACTCTCCTCTTTCCTGTACTACTTATACTTTAAGGCAAATATTTTTTTTTTGTATGGAAACTAACGACATCTTGTAGCGAATGCTCCAAAACATAGATGATAAACAGAAAATAAAGAAATAAATCACACAAGTATTTATTTGCTATAGACAAATTGATTAAATTTTATCAATTTGTGGTTTATGAAAATTTACAAAATCTCTCATTAAAAATAGAATATAGGATAGGTAATATGTTACTGTCATCTACAGGAAGAATGAGATATTAATCGAAGCGAAACCATCTAGTGGCCGACGCCCGTAAACATTTTGTTGAGTGCTTGAGTTACTTATCTATAACTAATTTATGTGTATTATCTATGGTGTCCGTTTCTGAAACTTCTGAAACTCGATGACTCGCTCTAACTATGCCTCGGCTTTCTTAGTTTTTTCAGGACAATATATTTTACTTTTTTCCCAAACCTAAGGGTTTCATTATTAAATTTCCAGATTCATTGTTCGATTTTACACTCTAATTGCGATTTATCTAATCTAACTTTAAGTCGATGTAACAAAAAAAACTATAGCTAAATTAGTAAAAAGCATTGTAAGAGATAAAATAATTAATAACTTTCACAGATTATGTTTAAAAAGATTTTACAAAATCACTGTCTCATTAATTTCACTTGTAACACTGAGGTAACACTTGAATAAGGCTTTCTACATTCAGTCTATGACGTGATGATTAATGACATAACATTCGTTAGCAATTATAACTGGTTGCATTGGAATTTTGTCGTAAAAAACAACTGAAAGCAATACCTTCTGAGATTACGTAAAGATGAGAAAGAGAGAGAGAGAGAGAGAGATGACTTTCGTCTTTACGCGTCCGAATTATTACAGATTCGTTACAGTTTCGGGCAAACAAAAAAATGTATAGTGTTTTGATATGGTTTAAATGTTTTAGTGCTTAGCTTATTTTCACATATTTTTGAAAAACGATTTTTGAACAAAACCATGCAACACAATACATTGCACGTATAACGTTTTACTTACTTAACCTACTGGTGGTAGGATCTCTTGTGAGTCCGCACGGGTAGGCACCACCACCCCGCCTATTTCTGCCGTTAAGCAGAAATGCGTTTCGGCTTGAAGATGTGGTTATTTCAACATAAGAAACAGACCACACAAAGTGTATTTATATGTATAGATAATAGAAATACTTAAAAATTAATCCATACTAATATCTTGTTTTTTAATCATTAGTATTTACTTTGAAAAGGACATCGCGATGATGATTTTCCATTTTGTTTCAGATTATGTTCAGGGGCGGCGTCGTCGGCGGCTTGGACGCGCGTCGAGACGCCGCGCTTGCCCGCGTGCTCGTTCGCCTACAGGCGAGGGCACGCGGGCTGCTCGCCCGTCGCAAGGCCCAACGCTTGCGGACGCAGCACACGGCCGCGCGGTGCATCCAACGCAACGTGCGGGCCTTCCTCACGGTGCGGGACTGGCCTTGGTGGAGGCTGCTCGTGCGAGTCACGCCCCTGCTCGCCGTGCACAGGACTGAACATCGACTTAAACAAGCACAGGTACATGTTTGAAGCGGTTGATGATGATGGTTCTTTGGTGATGATTGCAAAAAGTGGAAATGAGTTGCGCGCTCCGGGCATTTCAATATTGCGTTCATACGTTATAATACTCATTGTAAAAATTAATATTTAAGAAAAATTCTAACATTTAAAAAAAAAGAGACATGCCCGCTGAGTTTCTTGCCAATTCTTCTCAGGACAGAGGCTAGTTTTTGTGAATTGGCGGTAGTTTCTTTGTGACGTTCATCAAGTATGTACTTTCATTTATGTTGAATAAAAAAATTTGATTTGATTTGTTGGATAGTTTCGGTGTTCATGATTTCGTCGACAACTTCTTCGCTTTTCAACTTTCCGCTGGTCACTCGTTAGCCATGTTCGCCTACCAACGTCTCTATCTTTAAGAGTTACTGTCATTGAAAAATATCACCGGTTTAAAGAAGCCGAATTATGTATCTTGTCTTTGTTGCTATAAGTGTTTCCTATGATGTCCCATATATTTAAGGTCACTATAATTATAGTATGTGTTTCGACAGTATAATGAAGTTGTTGGGATCAGTACCAACTTCAATGTGTGTTTACAACAGTATCATGGTATCTAACGGATCTTGGAATATATCACTTTATCGACAAGCAGTGGTCTGGCGGTGACTATTTATCACATACCCCGAGACCCCGGTAACCGTACTCGTCGAACTCGACAAAGAGTTCGACGAGAAGTGCAACCTAACCCATGCATCAGCTCGCTGAGTTTCTCGCCAGATCTTCTCAGCGGGTCGCGATTCCGATCCGGTAGTAGATTCATTCGCGAAGCAAGCTGCTCTTGAGTTGTTAGGTCTCTTTCGGAGGCGCTCGGACAGCTGTTAGCAAATCCCACCCCTCTTGGCTGAGCCTTTGCTCACCCCCCTGTCCTGGTGAAACTGCAAAGGCCTTCGGGCCACCAGTAATCGTTCAATCTTAAAAAAAAGTATTGTGACATCCAAAACGCAAAGAGATCTTGCGCAACAATGAATGTTTATAAAAAAGATAGAATAACAATCAGTTTGATTCGGTCATGGGTTATCTCACTCGCCCCGATTTTATGCACTAAATGTAATATTAATAAATAAAATCGTTTCCTGTTTGTTTAGTGGCAGCTGTAAATCAAATTCTTAACGATCGACCTCTATCAAAGCTTACAGCTAATCACCACTAAAGACTTTTAAAATATATACGAGTATATGATATTTCTGTGTTTGACAATATTTTATTTCGGTACGTTGTTATAATTTTGATAAACAAAGTTATTTATGTGACTATGTAACTATACTTGAGACCTTAGAACTTATATCTCAAGGTGGGTGGCGCATTTACGTCGTAGATGTCTATGGGCTCCAGTAACCACTTGACAACCAGGTCTGTGAGCTCGTCTATCCATCTAAGCAACAAAAAAAAACATTATAAATAAAAATATGAAGCTATTGTTTGGCTGTGACGTTTTTCGAGTTAGTATCGGAATATTTCATTAAAGTTGAAATTAACTGAGCTGATGTGTTGATGTGTCTTCATTTTTCCTGTCGAAATGTTTACTAAATACATAGATATTTACAAAACAAAAAAAATCAAAATTAAAATTTCATTAAATAAACTTTTAATTCCAGACAGAGAAGGACAGATATATTAAACAGTTGTTCCTTTAAAAACAGAGTGATGTAACCTATAAATAATACTTGTTATTTACTCGCCCGTAGGTAATAGCTAGTACATACAAGTAGTACTTTTACTATGAAGTAACATGTGCAGCTTTCACATGTAGACGGCGAACGGCCCTTTCCATCCATTATGAACACAAACTGAATATAACATCGCTTCCACTAAAAATCACTCATTTGCATTCAAAGCGGATTCATAACATAATAACAAAACAGGAACGTGACTATCTTAATTGAATTTCTGTATAAAAACGGGTTTAGATTTGTTTACTTCAACGCTTGGGTTTTGTTATCGTTGATTCAGGTTGTTATGATTCCCGAAGCCGAATGCGAATGCGAATATGTTCTTAATCAAGACTATTTATCGCTTGGATATCGCATTTCATGGTTTTAGTTTTATTATAGGCTTATTATATTGTTTACGTTTTTAGTACCTTAACTGTAGTTGGTACTTAACGGTACTTAGTTGGCACGATATTCAAATATCGAATAATAACAAACAAACATCTTAGTCATCCGTGGAGCACCAGTAATATGTACATGTTTCGTAAAAAAAATTAAAAACTTTTTGACCGACTTGAAAAAAAGGGGGAATTTTCAATTCAACTTTTTTTTATGTGTACACTTTTTTTTTAAATGAAGTGATTTCGATGATTATTTTTCATTTAAAATGCCTCATTCTGCTTAAGTCGGTTTCCTTTTTCGGTGACATTTCAATCGAAACTCTATCGTGAAACACCTTCATTGTACCTACGTTTATAAAAAAGAAAAAAACTGAATATCTAAAACAGCCTACCATTCAATTTATATTAAACAGTTTGTCTCACACTAACAAAGGAGATAATACATGACATGTTCCACACAGCGTACCTACTGTGTGATACCCGCGACGATATGTCTTTAATGAAAGTAATGAATAATATAAAAAGTTGAGATCCCACAGTGCTGCCACCCGCAGCGTAAAACAAACTGACTTCCAACAAATACGTTTTTTATATTTATATAAAACATTGATTTATTTATTTTCTAACATTTCATAATCGATTTTAATTTATAGAGATGTTTTTTTTATTGCTGGCTCACTGTATGAGCTGTTTGAGAAATGGTTAGTGTAGTCACAACTAAAACTGGGACATGAGCAGAATTCAATGTCACCCTTCAAATCGGAACGCATGACTGTCTGACGGTGAAAGTGGGCATGGCATACCCGTAGATAGGTATATCTGTATGAGCTCAGATCACAACTAGTAAATTTATAAAAGTAGCTTTTTTGTTGTTGGAAAAATCGAATTTATCGTCTTATTATTGTAGTCGTCGTGGCCTAAAGGATAAGACGTCCGGTGCATTCGTGTGTAGCGATGCACCGGTGTTCGAATCCCGCAGGCGGGTACCAATACGTACTCAACAAATGTTCACGATTGACTTCCACGGTGAAGGAATAACATCATGTAATAAAAATCAAACCCTCAAAATTATAATTTGCGTAATCACTGGTGGTAGGACCTCTTGGGAGTCCGCACGGGTAGGTACCACCACCCCGCCTATTTCCGCCGTGAAGCAGTAATGTGTTTCGGTTCGAAGGGTGGGGTAGCCGTTGTAACTATACTGAGACCTTAGAACTTATATCTCGAGGTGGGTGGCGCGTTTACGTTGTAGATGTCTATGGGCTCCAGTAACCACTTAACACCAGGTGGGCTGTGAGCTCATCCACCCATCTAATATATTACGTGTGCACGTCCTTATTAGGTACCTCGAAAGATACCAATTTTCCAGAGAAGCTTAACGCTGGCAATACTCGATACGGGTCATACGGTCGACAGTCATTATCAACTTGTTGTTTCAAATGTCTTAGAAACCTATCGTTAATTTGGCGTGTTCGTGTAATGTGTGATTCAACTGTTGATTATTCCAATTACCGAGAAAACTCTGTGTCGTCAAATAACTCTCGGTTATAGATATGTATGTATAATTATTCCTGTCTGATTGATTCGTCAGCGTGATGCTTTAATCGTCGGGGCTATAAACTGAAAGTTTGGTTAGCTGATTCCTTTTCTATACTTATACTTATCTATACTCTATACTAATATTATAAAGAGGAAAGATTTGTTTGTTTGTTTGTTTCGAATAGGCTCCGAAACTACTGGACCGATTTGAAAAATTCTTTTTCCATTAGAAGCCGACATTGTCCCTGATGAACATAGGCTACTTTTTTTTATTTATTTTTTATTTATTTTTTTGGTTTCATGTGTGTTTTAATGTTTCCGAAGCGAAGCGAGGGCGGGTCGCTAGTAATATTATAAAGAGGAAAGATTTGTTTGTTTATTTGTATTGAATAGGCTCCGAAACTATTGAACCGATTTGAAAAATTCTTTCACTGTTTGGAAGCTACACTATTCCCGAGTGACATAAGCTATAATGTTTTTTGAAAAAAATTAGGGATCCTTACTAAAACTCCAATAATGTAAGCCAAGGTGTAAAAAAATTACCTAAAATATTCTTTACATCGCGTGCCTCGCGAAAACTATTGATGATAGAATAGAATAATGTAGGTACTACGACTTCGTAGAACACATTATTATTTACAAAGTTTCGCGACACCATATGTCTAATTATTATAGCTATGCCACAATAAGTGTTATTTTATTTTAAAAAATAAAAACTCAATTACCGTTGAAATTTTTGTTAAAGTCCTGAGCGAAGCCGGTGCGTGCCGCTAGTGTGCTATAAACGTCTTTGGAAAGATTTTTAAAATATGAAGCTTTCTTAATCTTTTAAAAATCTGTCCTTGATATCCTTTACTTTTAAAGGATATCATATTGAAATGCTATAATCAATACTTATATGTATAATTACTGTAATTTACTGTCAACACAATATTCCGATTCACCTGTAAGGCATGGCGGCGGGTCGCTAGTTCATTAGTAATATATGCCGATGTCTATCAGAAAAGTCCGTCGTCTTTATCGGCCTAATAGTCGGTTTCTGCACTCGTCGATTGCACAACACTAGCCGCTGTCCGGTTATTTGAGTTCGATCACTAATCGTTTGTGATTTCCGCGAGATTGCGTAGTCGAATAGGGCTGGTTCTTTGTTCACGGGATACTTCACACATTTATACTTACTAGAGGTCCCGCAGTAGTCGAATTTCGACTATAATTAATTGGAATTGTAAGTTTGTACACTATTATGATTGTATTTTATACTTCTATAATCACAAATTTCGCCAAGACTACACTATAAAAAATATTAACAAAGGGAAACAATATTTAATCTATTCTCAATTTGACCACAGACGTCAAGAACAAAAGTTTGACAATAAATAGTATGCATGCGTGTGCGCGTCAAATACATGGTATGTAGTGTGTGTGATGTTTTCTTTATTGATTTAATGTATCTTTTATGCATTATTTAAAAAAAATATTAGCATTGTGCACTTTTTTTTTTTTTTTTTATTGCCCTTGTAGGCAGACGAGCATACGGCCCACCTGATGGTGAGTGGTTACCGTTGCCCATGGACTTCAGCAATGCCAGGGGCAGAACCAAGCCGCTGCCTACCGCTTAATACTCTCCACAAGCCTCGTTTGAAGAAGGACATGTCATAGCGTTCGGGAAACACCGTGGAGGGGAGCTCATTCCATAGCCGGATGGTACGTGGCAAAAAAGATCTCTGGAAACGCACTGTGGATGACCGCAGTGGCTCCAGGTAGTACGGATGAACTCTACTCCGGTGGCGGGCGGTGCGATGGTAAAAACGAGATGCCGGTATCATCTCGAACAATTCCTCAGAGCACTCCCCATGGAACATACGGTACAAAATACAGAGGGAACCGAAGTCCCTCCGCAGACCCAGAGGTTCCAAACTTCTTCTCTATACTCTACTATAAGTGTGGAAAATTTCATACTCCTCCGTCCGTGCAATTTTCGTGAAAAGGGATACAAAGTTTTTGCTTCACGTATTAATATATAGATTAATACGAGTGTTGGGCGTTTTGTTTACCGGTCCTGTGAGCCTGCTACACTAGTGACGTCAAACTACCTTATTTCTAGTGCGAATCATTAATGCGTTTCGATTTCTAAAGACACAAGGACCACTATATTTTAATGTTGAGGCTTAGACAGTGCGACGTAGTCGTTTAGAATTGGCCTTATCAGAAGGCTCAATATTAACCCAAAGAGTAATGCAGAGGATTGTGCTTGAAATGTCCCAACGCAATCGAATTAGGAATGAGGATATTCGCAGGAGAACTATGGTAACCATAAGTGGCTAGGATTGCGAGGTATGAAAGAGAGAAAGGCAAGCCGCTGGAGTTTCTCATATTGAAACTGTGTGATATATTCATTTCGAACGAACGAAGTCACGAGTGAGAGCTATTTAATAACAATTATGCGTAATGGTAACCATAAGAAGTCGTTTGCCTTAATCAATTAAAGCCATAAGCAATAAAAAATGTTGTACAAACTTTCTCATTTTTATTGCCTTATTTTCGAGGAGAAGTCAAGCAAGCCCTTAAGAGTTTGTTATCCGTAAGCACCGCTGTTACTAATGTTAATGTTAGTAATGGGTGTTGACTAACATTTAATTAATTGAGATTTTATTCAAAATTTTTTTTGTAAAAATGCACCTTAAAGTAAGAGAAAAAATATTTAAAAAAAAACAGTTTTTTTGAAATCAATTGAAAATTTCGTCACTTTTCAAGGTGTTTATGTCATCAGTGGCATAAAGTGGAGCCGTTGCCTAAATTTTTTTTTATTTTGTCATAAATAGAACTCTTTTCGTCCTTCCATTAATGTCATTGGCTTAATACTATTATTTCTAAAGAAAATTTCTACATGCTAAACAGCTAATAAACAACCTTTATTACACATTTAAATCTGAAGAAACACTGAACAAAATAAAACAATTCACGCGTGAAATATCATGAATGAAATATAATCTCAGCAAAATGGTGGTCATTTACTGAGATTTTTTCAGTTGACTTTATGGTGGATCCCGAGAAGTCACGTCCAGCGGCTTTGTTTCATTTTCCCACATTTCTGCACTTTCACAGATATTAAACAATTAATAAACCGTCGTTATAACACATTTAAACGTGAAGAAACACTAAATAGACAGAATAAAACAAATCACAGAACTTACTCCTTGCGTTCCCGCCAAAAAGTCCTCTAACAAAATTGACATTTGAGTCGTACACAGAGTATATAAAAATATAGGCTAAAAAGTATCTGTTTGAACAATACCAATAATAATTTGTTTTGGCCAATTCCAATAATAGTTTGAATAATGACTCCATATAACAACAAGATAACAACAGAGACAAATAAATGTCCGATATGTTTGATTAATAATATAGGCAATTAAAGATTATTTTACATTTCAAATTGATTTTCTGTAATCACTTACGCCGTTTCTCGAAATAGTTTTTCAATGAAGGAAAAAATAAAGGTCAATGCTCCTTCAGCTTTCATTAATTTAAAAGTAAGGGCTTAAGTGCTTAAGGGCTTAAAGGCTTTAAGTATTAGGCCTTGTCACGAGATTGCACAGGTGGGCATCACCATGTCTATTTCAGTCGCAAAGCAGTCATACGTTTTAGTTTGAAAAGTCGGACAGCGTCTCTCAAAGTGTGATCTGAACATTTTGCAGGCGCTTGAGGTTGAATTATAAAAATATAATACGCGATCTTCAACTCATAGCCATTGACGATAACCAGCGAGTCACGTTTTACGTACGTCGGTTTTCTAGATTACTAGTGCCCCCACAGAAGCCGAAATTCGACTATAATTACTAATTTAAATTATAAGTTTGAACATTGTTAAGGTTCTATTGTCAAAAACTTTACTTCCTTAATTACATATTTCGCCAAGGCTACACTATAGCCAAATAATATTAAATACCAACAATATTAATCTATTCTTTACCACAGACTTTAATAATAAGCAAAAGTGTATATACGCGCGCGTGTGTGTGTGTCAAATACATGGTAGTATGTGTATGTATTTTTATGCATATTTTTTGAAAAATATTAGTACTCTGCACTCCTACTCTATATTCTCTTTAAGTGTGGGAAATTTCATACTCTTCCGTCCGCGCAATTTTCGTAAAAAGTGGTACACAAAGTTATTTATTCACGTATATAGATAAATGTATAAACGAGTATATAATTAAATTTTATTAATTAATTGTGGAATGACAGATTGTTATAATCAATTCATAGATATTGCAGCCGTTGCTTTGTAACTCCAATTAAATGTTTACTAAAACGTTTGTTATTAACTTTTTATCATATAATATGTTTTTCCCGGAACGTTCGGGCGAGCATCGTCGCTTTCGTGAGAACTAATTAATGCTCAAACATTCTAAATAAAACGTTCGTTGGCTTTTTATCGTTAATAAATGCAATCATTCGTTTGCAAGTTAGACGAATGTTTAACGAACCGTATCGGAAGTTTGTGTGTGAATGTTTTTTTTTTTCCTGCCTAAGCTGATCGTCTAGTAGGTGAGCACACGGGGCTCAAACCTGACGATGTTACTAACACGAACCCTAGCAAGAGGGGTGCTTCGCAAAATCTATCGTCGGATCGGAAACACGACCCACTGAGAAGATCCGGCGAGAAACTCAGTGGGTTGTGTCTGTGGGTTAATTTACTCGCCGAGCTCTTCGTTGCAAGTGACGGGTTCGACGCGAACGATGACCGGTGCTTGAGGTACCTTAAAGCACCGTTAATGGATCGGGAGGATCCGAAATGACGTGTTTTGGGCGACGTCGACTGTTTACCATTTGGTCCGCAGGATCGGCTATATAGCTTCCGGCGGCCACGATGAGAGGATTCTCATGTCGTGGCGCTTTAGCGAAGGGGGTTTTATTATATGAGAAAGACATGAGCATCGCAAACAACAAACAAATTAAAATATCAAAATCTAAATCGTCCTCGCCACTGACCTAAATCATGTGTTGTTTCTTTAAATAAATCTTATATATCTTTTTGCCTAATTTAAACGGCTCGATATCGCAATTCAATACTACTACTACTACTACTACTATCCGTCCCTGTTCCCGTTATCTGGGGTCGGGTCTCCTTACTCTACGGCGCCAGGCTGATCTGTCCTGGGTTGTCGGTTTTGGCAATTGGGCTTTCTTAAGGTCTCTTTCGATGTTTGACCACCAGGTCGATGGCAGGCGGCCTCTACCTTTCTTTTGTTCTGGCAAGGTTAATGCGATTTTCACTAGATCGCAATTCAATATCATTGTCATTATATTCGTCGTCATTCGAAGCGTTGCAAATTAGGTATATAATGATAATGAAAAAAACACGCGCGAGATTAAATCGTAAAAATACTTTTAAATATGTTTACGACTCGCGAAGACCGAAGAAAATAGTATATTTTTCGAGTATTTTTTTTAAATGTCGTCAACATAATGTCGCTTCGGTATTGAGGGCTTTTATAGTGCGATTGTTCGTGACGTAAATGAGCGGAACCGATCGGTAAATAGACCGAAACATAATATAATAGAAAGCTACTTACACACGTTCATGTGGTTTCGGAAATTATATACGATTTTATTAACTTTTTTAAATATATTTTAATACCTCGTTTGGAACCTCTGGGTCTGCGGAGGGACTTCGGTTCCCTCTGTATTTTGTACCGTATGTTCCATGGGGAGTGCTCTGAGGAATTGTTCGAGATGATACCGGCATCTCGCTTTTACCATCGCACCGCCCGCCACCGGAGTAGAGTTCATCCATACAACCTGGAGCCACTGCGGTCATCCACAGTGCGTTTCCAGAGGTCTTTTTTGCCACATACCATCCGGCTATGGAATGAGCTCCCCTCCACGGTGTTTTCCGAGCTCTATGACATTTCCTTCTTCAAACGAGGCTTGTGGGGAGCATTAAGCGGTAGGCAGCGGCTTGGCTCAGGCCCTGGGATTGCTGAAGTCCACGGGCGACGGTAACCACTCACCATCAGGTGGGCCGTATGCTCGTCTGCCTACAAGGGCAATAAAAAAAATAAAAAAATACCAAGTAGCAAGGCAAGCATGACACGCAAAATCGTGACGCATTCCACATGCCGAGAAAGCCTAGAGATCAATTGAGCCCGGGCAGAAGGTATTGTCTCAAGGCCCAAGCCGTGACCCGTAAAGATACAGGAGAACTCGATATATTTTTTATACCTAACTCAGGGGAACTTACAACGTCAAATCTGTCATAGAACAGCATCACAGAACACATTCAACTAACAGAAAGTGCATCTTTCAATTCTATAATCTATTATTTATATTTCCACATTTATGAGGAATCTGCGGTACATTCATTTCGTATCGAAACTGTAGACACTCGGAAAATAACGCAATATAACATTAAAATGGCTGAGCGTTTAATTGAATATGATGAGATATTGTAACAACATGACTATTCGCTCCGAGGAGTATCTCGTACGAATTGCATTTCCAGAATGTTGCAGCAACGGAGAAACATTATCTTATTGGTAACGTTAAATAAGCGTTAAATAAAGCTTTAAAAATGTATATAAAGGCTTTTTTCGGTCAATTTTAACAATGTGTTTAATCGAAGTGTTTTTTTTTTTATTGCCTTTGTAGGCAGACGAGCATACGGCCCACCTGATGGTGAGTGGTTACCGTCGCCCATGGACATCAGCAATGCCAAGGGCAGAGCCAAGCCGCTGCCTACCGCTTAATACTCTCCATATTGTTTTAAATACAGGATTGTTATAAAAATACAGGAAAACGAATGTGATATGATATTTTATCTCTATGGCATTTGAAAATCTAAATTGCGTATTTCCATTTGCGGTCCACATACTATTTGGATATTGATAGAAAACCAGCCTTGAGGAACGTTCAAGGTACGTCGCGACGTACCTTGACTTGACAGTTCGCTTACTTCACTCCGGTTAGGAAAAATTTCCAAGGACGTTTGAGTGGAGTTTATTTTTACGACTAATCATACCAAAACGCGCGTTGGAGGTTGAGTCGAGTCGAGTTAAGCTCGTGTAAACGACTAAAGATACGGGTGTAAGTTTCTCGCCGGATCTTCTCAGTGAGTCGCGTTTTCGATCCGGTGGTAGATTCTGTGAAGCACGACTCTTGCTAGGGTTCGTGTTAGCATCGTCGTCAGGTTTGAGCCCCGTGAGCTCACCTACTAGTTACGGTTACGCTGGAATAGCCGCTCCAGGCTACCAGCTTAGGTAGGAAAAAAAAAAGGTCTATCTGACCTTAATTGGCTACCAGAACCCGAATAGATGTATGAATGTTCCGCTGCAGGCATAGGTCTCGTGTTGGCACCTACGTCTTACAATTTTGGTCTTACAATACGCTGCTGATAACTTGATAATAAATTAAAAACATATCATTAAAAACTATGAAGTCGTTAAAGCTGTCTGCCACGTTAATGATATATACTACATACAACATACCCACGTTGAAGAACACTAATATCTTTTACACCGTGAAGAACAGTAAGATGACGTATTGTAATATTGTTTTTGTTTCCAGGACGAGTTGGAGACGCTTCGTTCTAAATTGGACAAAGTCGAAAACGAAAGGACACATTACAAGAGCGAAACCGAACGACTCGAGAATAAGGTACGTTAATGCTCTCTATATTTTTGTTTCATTTCAAACAGCATTACAGAATCTTCTAATTTCGATCAGGTGTGGAAAGAGAATTGGATATTTTTCATACATGAAATGATAAAGGAAGAACTGTTTAGTTTTAAAAAAAAACCAAGAGCAAGATTAAAAAATTTTAACAGATTTTTTTGTCCTGATTGGAAGGCGAAAGTAATTTAGTTAATGTATTAACATCGGTTCACAGTGCGTGTGCTAATTTCCTAATTAATCGGGCCTCGTGAATTTAGTGACAATTACGTTGAAATATTTCACTACTTAAATAGATTAGAATTTCATTACTTAAATAAAATGGAATTTTCGACTTCGAATTACAAATATGTTTGTATAGAAAGAAAGTGACTTCTATTACGCACTATATTCTGAATATTTTTGAAACAGTAGCTATATGCTAAATGTTTACAGATGTCGAATTCTTTCCACATTTCGAACACTGGGTCTAACATCAAGTAGTAAGTTATCTTAACTTAATTATATGTTCTCATCAAAGGAGGCTGAAATACTATACTTAAGACAGATGCCTTCTAAATAAACAAAATAACAATTATTTGAATGAGACATCAACTTAAATTGGTTAATTCAACAACCAAATGACCCAACGAAACTCATCGTCCTAAATACGTACGTATGTAACTATTAACCTCAAAAGGTCAAGATGCCCACGCCAGTTGTTTGCTTTCCAAAAACCCACTAATATGAATTTTAATAAGAATCCAGTTCATATTTGTATAGCGGTTTTTAACAGATATAAATATGCGTAAATAATGCGTTTTTTTTTCTTGCTTAGATGGGTGGACGAGCTCACAGCCCATCTAATGTTAAGTGGTTACTGGAGCCCATAGACATCCACAACGTAAATGCGCCACCCACCTTGAGATATGAGTTCTAAGGTCTCAAGTTTAGTTACAACGGCTGCCCCACCCTTCAAACCGAAACGCATTACTGCTTCACGGCAAAAATAGGCAGGGTGGTGGTACCCACCCGCGCGGACTCACAAGAGGTCCTACCACCAGTAATTACGCAAATTATAATTTTGCGGGTTTCATTTTTATTACTCGATGTTATTCTTTCACCGTGGAAGTCAATCGTGAACATTTGTTTAGTACGTATTTCATTAGAAAAATTGGTACCCGCCTGAGATTCGAACACCGGTGCATCGCGCTCAACGCGAATGCACCGGACGTCTTATCCGTTAGACCACGACGACTTCAAACGCGTACTATCGTAGCTTTCGGAACATTCTGGCGTTGACTAGTTACCGAATTCCATAGATACTTATTACTGGTGGTAGGACCTCTTGTGAGTCCGCGCGGGTGGGTACCACCACCCTGCCTATTTCTGCCGTGAAGCACTAATGGGCTACCGTCCATCTTGAGAGATGTACTTGAAGTTTGATATTTACAGCTGTCCAACCCTACGGGTTACAAAAAATTAATGTACCGCGTTAGAAACATGTCGGATAGTGCAGACCCACGCGGTAGTGTCTTGATATCGATATTTTTCATGCAATCAGCGAGCCACAGCGAAGCGTGACCGGATTTCACTAGCTTATTATAAAAGAAAACAATTTAGTTATCAGAAAAAATGCCAACAGAAATTGGTACTGATGATATTACTATGTGATGATATTATTATGTGCTTGAATAAAAACCTGACCTACCATTTCAGTAAGAGACAGTACATGGAGATAAGTATTTGTTTACTCTACGATTTCAAACGTTAATTGTGATACCGATGTGTTCCGCCCACGGGTATCCCTGGTTTCTCTAAGCAAGATTTAGTTTGAGAACCCTTGAAATACTGCATTTGCCCGCCCACTGAGTTTCTCGCCGGATCTTCTTAGTGGGTCGCAGTTCTAATCCGGTAGTACACTCTGCAAAGCATTACTCTAGCTAGGGCTAGTGTTAGCAAATTCTCTCAAGTTGAACCCGTGAGCTCACCTAACCGTCCGGGCGTAGCTGGAATAGCCTCTTAGGCTACCAGCGAATAAGTAGGAAAAAAAAGTGCAATTGTATTGCAATGAGACGTATTGCAAAGGCCACATTCGTATCTAACTAATCACAAAAAATAAGTAATATATTCTTTGTTGGCATATTATTTACACCTGACACAATAATTATCAACACGCTTTTACACACACAACGCTTTTATTAGTTTCAGACGTATGTATGTTTGTATGTAACGGAAACATTGAACATGATTTTGACCCCTATCAAAACGTCGGATTAACTCGAAATTTGGTTTACTTATTAAGGATCCATAAAATATCAATATTTAATAACAAAATTGAAAAAAAAATTGAAAAATTTTAAATTCAAAATTGAAATTCATGAAAATAAATAATAGTTTAAAAAAACTATCAAAAACGCTTTTAAAGAAAATTAAACTAATAAATAGAAAATATATCTTAATAAATTTGAATTAAAAATAGTGTAAGAAAAATGATTTTATTGTAAAAAAAGCGTGGGATGCTTTTCAAGATATTATCAAAATAACCCTTCTACTCATAACTGTTCATAAAATATTTATAACTACTGATACCATGCACCCCAAGCTTATAAAAGCATATTTTGTTAGTTTTTTAAACCATTTTTTTTTATAACAGCCCATTCCTCAATTCATTATTTTCATGATACAAGAGTCGATGTACCAGTGTGTGAAGAAAACAGGTTTCGTATTTCAATAAATATAAAAGGTTTATCTATATATTAATACGTGAAGCAAAAACTTTGTATCCCTTTTTAAGAAAATTGCGCGGACGGAGGAGTATGAAATTTTTCACACTTATAGAGAATATAGAGAAGAAGTGCACAATGCTAATATTTTTTAAAAATAATGCATAAAAGATACATTAAATCAATAAAGAAAACATTACACACACTACATACAATGTATTTGACGCACACACGCATGCATACTATTTATTGTCAAACTTTTGTTCTTGACGTCTGTGGTTAAACTGAGAATAGATTAAATATTGTGTCTTTATTAATATTTTTTTATAGGGTAGCCTTGGCGAAATTTGTGATTATAGAAGTATAAAATACAATCATAATAGTGTACAAACTTACAATTCCAATTCATTATAGTCGAATGTCGACTACTGCGGGACCTCTAGTAATTAGAACAAAGTGATTGTCGCACAAGAGTAGCGTCCGGCTCGCTGGGTCATTACGAAAACTACGACTCTTTACAAAAAAATTATAATAATGAACCAGTAGCAAAACCAGCAGTTGTTTGAAGACGAATTTGAGAATTAATGTAATGGTATCTTTATTATTTTATAGCGATTACAACAATCGTTTTGTTTTTGTGCAATTTTTTCTTTACTATGTGGCTAATTATCTTTTGTTCGTATTTGCGTTTATGGCCAGAATAGATCTAACAGAGAGGAAGGTAGTATGACCCGAGAGTGCTTACGAGACGTATTTTGTTTGCCTCCTTATCTGCTAACAGTCATAAGGAGTTATTCTGGCTTCGCCTTGGTGTGTGAGCGAGCTGACGGGATTCAGCTTGAGAGGGTTTGCTTGTATTTACCTATCTCAATATTTACCCTGGCAAGAGCAGTGCTCCGCTACATCTGTCAGCGGATCGGAATCGCGACCCACTTAAAATCCGGTGAGAACTCAGTGGGTTTTGTTTGAGGGTTCAATTGCAGCGAAAAAATAATCCGCTTTGGAATCCTTTATTTGCATGCTCTAATCATACACTGTGAACGCGATTTAAACTTTACAAACGAATTCAATTATCTGATTAGGAAGATGTTTAAAATAAACCATAGCTTACTATAGCGTTATTTTTTTGCTTTTTTTTATGGAGAATTAACCCATAGACACAGCCCACTGAGTTTCTCGTCGGATCTTCTCAGTGGGTCGCGTTTCCGATCCGGTGGTAGATTCTGCGAAGCACTGCTTTTGCTAGGGCCAGTGTTTTTTTTTTGCTTAGATGGATGGACGAGCTCACAGCGCACCTGGTGTTAAGTGGTTACTGGAGCCCATAGACATCTACAACGTAAATGCGCCACCCACCTTGAGATATAAGTTCTAAGGTCTCAGTATAGTTACAACGACTGCCCCACCCTTCAAACCGAAACGCGTTACTGTTTCACGGCAGAAATAGGCGGGGTGGTGGTACCTACCCGTCCGGACTCACAAGAGGACCTACCACCTACCTACCTTAAGTACATTTTCACGAAAATACCATATCGTGTTATGTAAATTGCCTCGTTTCGTTCATAACAATATCTTTATGAGGATTTACACAAATCGCATTCAATTGTGAAATATAATAAGACGCCGAACACCATCAAAACATTAGCTGTGGAGTGTTTATAAATTTTGCGTTATTAAACAGATACTTGACGAACTTACCTACCTCAACGTATATTTGATTAATAGATATATATTGCTAGCAAAGCAGTCATGCGTACCAGATTAAAGGGTTAGAAGAGTCATTATACATCCCATGTGACTTTGATCTCGTGACTCAAGTTCAGTGGTGGAATTCATATTTGCATTTGCATTTTTGTGTTTCTTGTCTCTGCAACCTGTTTGGATTTTCGTTTAATTAAGGGCAATTATAACAGCATCCTTGAAATCAATTAAGATGTTTAACTTATGATGAATTTACTTACGATCGATCCAATAACAGGTTATTAGACGCCTGCAGCCCTAGCACTAGGGGCAAACTTAGGTGCCCTGGTAACCATACTCGTCGAATTCGCTAAAAAGTTCGATGTGAAACCTAATCCATACATCAGCCGGCGGAGTTTATCGCTGTATCTTCTGGGCGGTTCCCGGTTCCGATCCGGTAGTAGATGCATTCGCGAAGCAGCTGCTCTTGAGCTGTTAGGTCTCCTGCATAGGCGCTCGGGCAGCTGTTAGCAAATCCCACCCCTTTTGGTTGAGTCCGTGCTCGCTCATCTGGCCTCGTGAATCTGGAACAGACTAGACGTCCGGGCCACCAGTACTTATTCCTACCTAAAAAAAACTATAACTTAAAAGTTGTGGTAAATATTGTTACGCGCTGGGGTTTAGGATAAATAAAAATTCTAGCGGAGTACAACCTAAAAACTGTATTCAACACTTAGAATACTTAAAACACTCAACAAACACTAAAACTTTCAATTCGCTTCTTCCGCTTCGCTTCAGGTGGTCCGTTCGCTGTTTCGCTGTGAGTAGTTCCGATTACTAACTGACTTCGTGCCATCTTTGCAACTGTGTTTCCGCTATCTGACAATAGATGGCGTTGTACTTCTCAAGCGTTCTAGGTTCTACTAGATCCTTCGATATTCGTTCGACTATTCGGCGATAGATGGCGTCACTCTTATCGGCGTAACAATATCTCAATTCAACGGTAATCGCCACGGTGCGTAAGGTTCCTCGAAAAGTGAGTTTAGAACAGCAAAAAAAACGCTCGCCTATGTAATATAGTATTTATACGCTCATTACTGAGGAACGAACCGTTTACAGAACTAGATTACTGGATCTCCTTGAAACTGACACGAAGTTGATATACGTGTTCAGTGTTTTTACATCTCCCTACTGCTCTAGTGCTTTATGACTAATTTTCTCTCTCATTAGAAATATTCAAAGAAAGTATTTAGGTAGTTAATCTAGAATTTTTAGTTCGATGTTCGGTGAACGATTCGTTCAAAATCAGTTTTGTCTTTTTTGTATTAGGTAGGAGATATTTAGTAGGTACGAAGGGAGAAAACAAAAGCGCATCGATGAATGGATTTATGAAAGAAATTCGAATTGTGAGTATTAATTAAATTTGAGTTAACGCTCCTTTCAATTGGTATTAGATACAGGTTTTCAAACTCTGTAGTCCCATGGATTCATTTTCAGTATTTTTGAATAACTCCAAAGAGAGGACTTCTCTAGTTGTTTGAATCGTTGTCATTCCATTCCATTGTTGGGAAAACAAAACTTTCAGCAAGTGCTTAGAATTAAATTTATGTCTTAAAAAAACATTAAAATTTTTCACTCCCTTTTTAAGACGTAGATAAGTATTTTAATGTTTTAATTGAAACTATTAAAAATAAGTATTTGACAAATTTCCTATCGTTTCCTAAATATAATATTTTTTTACAAAAACTTTGAATTTTTCCTTAGAATTACATATTAAAGATATTAAAAATAAACGAAATAGTTCAAGGCATTCTGAAGGATTACTCTGACCTTAGAATTTTGGAGCTTTTGATTGAAAAACTATAAATATTTAGATATATTCTTTTAAATTAAATGAAAAATTTTCTTTCATTATTCAAATAACATAAAAAACAAAATGCTTATGTAATTTTTTGTACAATTTACAATGCTAGAGTTAATATTCATGTCTCGGCCAAGGAAGTAACTGTTAGATAATACATTGTCTTCGGTATTTTCTTTCTAGGTCATTTTAACGAAACGTCAGCTCACTCTATTATTTTAAAATTACGTGAAATTTGAAATGGGTTATAAAACGAACACTAGTTAGGTGTCTAAATAACTAGCGAAGCCTAATTGTACTTTAGATAGGAATATAAAAAAAATTAAAATATATAAATTGCATTTTGCGTCTATATAGTACACAGACGTATTACAACGACATTTTTGAAGTGAAACTTCTTTACGCGCGTTGAGAATAAAATTTAACTCGCGACAGATTCGTTACGCCTAGAGAGAAAAGATACAACTTAGGAAGAGCTAGAGTGAGAAAATAGACAGACCGTCTCGCGAACTACTCGACCGTGGAGAGAGGGAAAGGACAAAGCAAGCTAGGTCGTTCTCTTATACACAGCATTCCCTATTACAAGAGAAATTTGATTTAAGGATGAATAATGAAGAAAACCATAATAATACACACCGCAAAAAAAGTTTCATTTCTTTCACGTGCACCTAGTTCCACGCGCACTGTTTTTTTATTATTATATCATAAGTTTTGATGATGATTTGATGAAGAAGATGGTTTTAAAAACGGTTTTTATACATATAAATTTTTTATTTTTTTTTATTTATATATTTAATAATGCATAATATATTGGTGTGGTTGGCAACCCTATATCGGTCCGTGTCGCGTCCCAATTTCCATGATTTACTTATCCAGTCCAGAAATAATCACGTTTGGAAATTAATGTAACTAACTATTCTTGTGTACATTTTGTTTTATTGCTTGCACGAAACACGCTAGTTTTGAGTTCGCAAAGTGATCCGGAAATGGCTCATCGACTGTAATTTACACTATGTTAGGCGTTGACCTGTTTATTACGGAAAACATTTGAAATAATCTTCAATCTATCTTCTATCTACATATATTAAAATGAATTGTTGTTCGTTAGTCTCACTAAAACTCGAGAACGGCTGGACCGATTTGGCTAATTTTGGTCTTGAATTATTTGTGGAAGTCCAGAGAAGGTTTAAAAGTTAGATAAATATGAAAATGCTCGGAATTACATAAAAATAACAATTTTGTTTTGCCTTTGATGTGTCCCCCGTCGGACGGATTCCTTTTGTTTGTTTTAAGTTTATTTTATACAAAAGTTTAGGTCTTTTATTTATCGATTGAGGCACTACGAAGTCTGCCGGGTCGGCTAGTAATATTTAAAGTGGCCTGGCCTGTGGTGATATATATTTTTGGAATTAACACTTAATATCGGTTATGACTTCACCGTTGCAGAAGAAACGGTGTCGTTAAGTAGACGAAACTCTAATTAATACACTGCCCTGTTCTCATATCGCCGCGGAGTCCCTATCTATTCTGATTTAAAGGACAGGATTTTAATTATTGAAATCTTCGGCCCAATCTCTCAAGACATCTGCCATGTGCTCAAAAATATGCTCTGACAAAAAATATATTATTGAACGCTTGTTGCTGAAATTCGTCAGTAGATCATAGAAGATTATACATAGATGGGCTATTTTGAATTTGAAAGCAACACATATTCGTCTTTTCGCATTAAAAGTGTACAATTTCCAAAAATATTCGATGTTGAGTTAATATGCGGAATCATTTGGTATCACCAATATTTTTCACATAAATACTGTCAAAAGAGCGTAGTTTAGTCTTAGTTTTTTTTAAATTTACCTATATTTTGACTACTATTAACAAATTTAAAACATAATTTTATCTTACTTTAAAAGACAGATAATGTAACTGGAAAAAAATAAAAAATAAATTTTGCAAAGATGATTAATAATAAAAATATCACATGTTAAACTTTTAAAACATTCTCCTGTAAAATTAGTAAGTTTTGAGATTATACAGTTTTAATGCGAGAAGACGAATTATAACAAACAACTAGCTGACTCGGCAGACTTCGTAGTGCCTCAGTCGATAAATAAAAGACCTAAACTTTTGTATAAAATAAACTTAAAACAAACAAAAAGAATCCGTCCGACGGGGGACACATCATAGGAAAACCAAATTGTTATTTTTATTTAATTCCGAGCATTTTCATATGTATCTACCTTTTAAACCTTCTCTGGACTTCTACAAATAATTCAAGACCAAAATTAGCCAAATCGGTCCAGCCGTTCTCGAGTTTTAGCGATACTAACGAACAGCAATTCATTTTTATATATCGACGCTTGAAAGGCAAACGTGACTAAGCGACAATGCGTGAACTTTACAGTAGACTAATTTAAAGTTGAAATACCTGAAAACAAAATTTATTTTAACGAATCTAGCTGTAGTAGAATCTGGCTAGGATTGAAATGATTTTAATAGACCTACAAAATATATTTTTTGCGCATCGAATATGGTTATTGCCTATCATTTATGTACAAAGCAGTTATTGTCGCTTAGTCATGTTTGCCTTTCAAGCCTCGATATATAGAAGAAGAAGATAACGTACATACATATTATATGGTGGCTGTCGTGTCTAAGAGTTTTCTTAACGTTCGTTGCCTAACACGTGCTCCCGAATGTCTCGGATGCCGTTCACTATTGCATCAACTGAACGCATTGGCAGATCGGCTTGACGGCGGTTTATTTCTGATAAGATTATCGGGAGTCGATTTTAATGATCTCGATATATTGTCGAATGTTAATGAAGTTTATGGCAAATCGGTCAAAATTTATTTATTTATTTTTGGAATATTTAGATATAGAAATGTGGTATTATTTTAATTTAAAAAAGAGACTATTGTGAAATTGCTCTATAAGTAACTGATATATTCATTTCATACAAATCATTGATCTGCGCTGTAGTTTTGTTTGTTCTCTTATGATAAATAATGTAAATAAAAAAAATTACTTTGACACACTTTTATTAGCTTGACCTATCATTTATTTAACGGAGTCTTCCATAGTAATTTTCAGTGACTTCAAGACGTCCAATTAACTTTAAAATCCGCACACACATCAAGGTTCGATAATAAATAATAATATAATAACATAGGTTTGATAATAATACCATAACATTAATATTTTAGTCTAATATTTTGGAAATTTGACAATGCATTTATTTTAATTTTTTTTAACTTGCTATCAAAGCGTGTATTTTAAATGTTTTTAACTTCAGTATGTAAATATAAGTGAAAGACGATATGTGTAAGAGGGGAGTGAGAGTAGTGTGGAAGGAGAAACACGTTGCGCCGATTCTTAAAAAAAAGTAATAGGGAGAAGGACAGGAGAATATCTGTATATATAAAAATGAATGGCTGTTGTCTCGCTAAAACTCAGGAACGGCTGGACCGATTTGGCTAATTTTGGTCTTGAATTATTCGTGGAAGTCCAGAGAAGGTTTAAATGGTGAGAAAAATATAAAAAAGCTCGGAATTATATAAAAACAAACAATTTTGTTTTTCCTTTGATGTGTCCCCTTGATGTGTCTTTTATTTATCGATTGAGGCACTACGAAGTCTGCCGGGTCAGCTAGTGATGTATATCGAAAGACATTTTAATCGACATCTAAACGTAATCTCATTCGATTGCGATTAAAAATCAATTACAAGCTGTTTTAATCCATATATCGTGAATTCAACTGAGTTTAAGTTTGTATCACGATCTATTCGTTCTTGTGAAAACGCGATTTTTCTACGAAACCGGAAACGAACGTTTTTAATTTGTGTTAATTGGAATTAACCTACTTCCTTTATAGTATACATTCTCTGAAAAGAAATGAAGGGTTTCTTAATGTGTCGTGTTATTACGTTATTTTTCTTCTAATATCTTGCTATTATAGCACTGTGTGGGTTTGAAACGAGATTGGTACGTTTTATTATAACTAGTGGTCCCGCAGTAGTCGAAATTCGACTATAATTAATTGGAATTGTAAGTTTGTACACTATTATGATTGTATTTTATACTTCTATAATCACAAATTTCGGCAAGACTACACTATAAAAAATATTAACAAAGACAAACAATATTTAATCTATTCTCAATTTGACCACAGACGTCAAGAACAAAAGTTTGACAATAAATAGTATGCATGCGTGTGTGCGTCAAATAAATGGTATGTAGTGTGTGTAATGTTTTCTTTATTGATTTAATGTATCTTTTAAGCATTATTTTAAAACAAATATTAGCATTGTTCACTTCTTCTCTATATTCTCTATAAGTGTGGAAAATGTCAAACTCCTCCGTCCGCGGAATTTTCGTAAAAAGGGATACAAAGTTTTTGCTTCACGTATTAATATATAGATGTGGCTTTCTTTTTACAGATTACGTGTGAAAATAATGAAAAGTATTTAAAAAAAAATTGTTGCTTACTGTTTCTTAGTCGTTCATTATAACGCTCACCAAAACATTAGCTCGCGTCTATGACAAGAAACCCGGATTTTTTTTTGATATCGAGTAGCTGATACACGATTAGTTTGCCTAAAGAAACGAGAGCACTGCTCCGGTCTACTTCTAATAGATAAATAGCTTGAAACTCGCGCCATTCGGTCCGTGAAATTATCGTCACACATCCAAAATATGAAGCGTCTCTTCTATTTTATTCACGTAAACAAAATCTAAATAAAGTATGCTACGAAACTTATTGGATTAACCCGAACTTTTTCTTGACTAAAAAAATTATAATTCAATTTAATCAAGGATTTCGATACTTTAACCGCTGTTAATGTGTTTCTCCCGTGTTTTTGTTATGAGACAAATAAGACGGGAAAACGATTTGGCGACCTATTTGATGTTAAGTGTTTACAGGAGACGTGATGTGAGAGTGCCGCTACCCATCTTGAGATAGTATAAGATCACAGTTTCAGAATATTCAGAACTGAATTAATGATTTGACAGAAAAGTAGTAACAATACACAGATTAGAAAAAGGGATTTGAATAAGTAAATTAAGATTTCGGCTACTAAGTATAATAGGGATGTAGCAAATATCTAAGTAACTGATAAAAAATCGAGATATTCTGCTCCGAAAATCATGCAATATTAAACTTGTTCCAAATACAAACCTGACCTAGTTACGAAGTTTTATAATAACAAACATCGGATCGCGTTACGGTCTGTAGGTAATCTGGAAATGACTTATGCAAAGCGTGGGCACACACAGTTTTTTTTTTTTTTTTGCAACTGTAGCAACTAGTTTTCTTTCAAGCACACGTAAATACAACACGGATTGTAATGAAAATAAAATCTATTTTTTTTGCTTTTTTCGTTTTGTTTACGATATTTCGAACGTTTAAGATATATGGTTCTGGTATATGGCCTTCTGCGTTCTGTTTTCACTTCGACGTCGTAACGTTTTTAGAGTTAATTGTAGTTTTACTTATTGAAAACTAGCTTTATCTAATACTAGCGACCCGCCCTCGCTTCGCTTCGGAAACATTAAAACACACATGAAACCAAAAAAAAAAATTAATAAAAAATAAAAAAAATAGCCTATGTTCATCAGGGACAATGTCGGCTTCTAATGGCAAAAGAATTTTTCAAATCGGTCCAGTAGTTTCGGAGCCTATTCGAAACAAACAAACAAACAAATCTTTCCTCTTTATAATATTAGTATAGAAGAAAGCATTTACATATGTTGATCGTTTTAATTAATCATAGAGAAACCAGATTTTCGTATTTTAAACCACCAGGCCTATTCTTTGTTTGTTTTTATGGATGGAAATATTTTGAACAGTCCTTTATCTTCATCAGCAATACAAGGGATACGAACACGCCGCTACGGAAAAGGTATCTCCTCAAACCTCGCTTGAAGAAAGACGTGTCATAGCGCTTAACTTTGGCGTCCACGACCTTAGATTATAATAATACGTTGAACTTATAATCTAAGTCACATTTTTTGAAGAGCAAACAAGTAATAAATGTCTATTTCGAGAATGATTTGTGTTAACCTTAACAAGTAAACGGCTTGCACGAATTCCTTAGGATTTGCCAAAATTTTAGTTTGGTAAACACGACATTATATATTTTATTAACGCTGTACCTACCTACGTTGAAAATTTCTTTGCCAAATTACTGTCAATGTAAAAACATGACAGAATTTCAAAATGCGAATTTTGGGTATCCTAGATCAAAATGCAGAAACCGTGCCAAAACCGTTATTTTCAATGATATTAAATAGGTATCCAATTAAAACTATTTTAGAGTATTTATCTCGTGTTACCATTGTTGAATTTGAATTTTCGAATACTATATCGACTAGAAAATTGATAATACATGCCAACAACCTACCTTTAATAATATAGGCTAGTTATTATTTAATTAATTTTACTCCAGTTATCACAATAGGCGTTTAAGGATTTGATGAATGTAAATATACTATTGAATCTTTTTTTATGATTGAACGATTACCGGTGGCCCGGAGGCCTTTCCAGTTTCACCAGGACAGGTGGGCAAGCAAGGGCTCAGCCCTTATTGAATGTTAAGGATTATATTGGTGTTTAACAAGTGCATTTTTTTCTGGTGGTAGGACCTCTTGTGAATCCGTGCGTGACCACCATCCTGCCTATTTCTGCCGTGAAGCAGTAACGCGTTCAGATTTGAAGGGTGGGACAGCCTTTGTAACTATACTGAGATCATAAAACTTATATCTCAAGGTGGGTGGCGCATTTACGTTGTAGATGTCTGTGGGCTCAAGTAACCACTTAATACCAAGTGGGCTGTGAACTCGTCCAGCCATCAAAGCAATAAAAAAAGGTGTTTCCCGAGCACTATGACATGTCCTTCTTCAAACGAGGCTTGTGGAGAGTATTAAGTAGTAGGCAGTGGCTTGGCTCTGGTCCTGGCATTGCTGAAGTCCATGGGCGACGGTAACCACTTACCATGAGGTGGGCCGTACGCTCGTCTGCCTACAAAGGCAATAAAAAAAGAAGAAGAAAAAAGAAAAGAAAAAGCACTGTGCGCCGCCGTGTTGTTGTCGTTGGCTGGACTCCGACAAATTTTGAAGGTCCGTAGCATCATACGCGAGAAGTTCGACATCTAAGTAAACGAAAATAGTCGAGCGCCGATGGCAGCCCGGCGACCGAGATAGCCGGCGCAGTGTGTTCGCGAAGCCCTCTCGCGCCGGTTCTATTTCCAACTAATGTCCCGACGCGTCCCGCGTCGCGAGCCACAGTAATACTAGCGGTGAAATGGCACTGGACTTTCACCACTGCGCACACTTCCGGTATAGGAAACGCAAGCGAATTTAACCGCTATGCCGCACGCGCAAGCCGGCGTCGTTCCCAACGCAATTAACGGGACCGGCTCGAACCCGTTGAAACTGAAAATACCAGAACAGAAGCAAGCAAGTCACAATGGAACGTTCTCACCACCAGTTAACGGATCCTCCAACGGGCCCCTGTCTCCACCCATCTTGGACGCGACGCCGAGAAAGCCCCCCATGGCACCACCCAGTCGCCCCATACTCCCAGTGAAAAAATCCAAAACTTTACCGATAAATTTCGAGGAGAAAATACCTGCTAGACCAGTTACGACCCTTCTCAATGGGAAGAAACTTTTTGTCACAAAACCCTTGAAGGAAATACACACCATCCAGCAGAATAATACAGAAAATGGACGGCACCTAGTTAACCGGTCACCGAGCCCAGCGTACAGGCGGACCAACTCTTCACTTCCAGTAGAAACAGGCTCTATTGCTGAATTAGCTAAACGACACGGATCACAAAGCAGCATCTTTACGTCAAGATCACCCAGCCCTTCGTCATACAGCAGTATGCGAAGCTCTGCCAGCCAGTACTCTACATGTAGCAGCAGTGGAACTTTTGTGCCCCTATCCCGTTCGACAAGTATGAACTCTACTGTTTATAATAGAAGTATCACACCTAGACGAATGTACCCTCAATCTTACGATATGGGTAATGCAGATTTAGGTGAAATGAAATCGAAAGAACAAGCTCCAGTCGTTTTTGACGCAAACCTAACTTTTATCCTGGGCTGCAACAAACAACCTGTCCGACAGAAATTTAGACCGATCGCAGCTCATATGGAAGAAGGGACAACCTCTAATTATCTGAGCAACAAAATCGATAGCTTCTTGAAGAGAACCGACCATGTTATGGACGAATGGAAAAGACTCGGACATCGAGAAGAACCCGAAGTAAAAAAGAGACTAGCAAGATCGAAATCAGCAACCAACATCATGATCAAGGGGTTCACATTGTTCAGTAGGAGTGGCAGTCGAGCGAGCAGCGTCTCCCGTTCCCGCGGTATATCCGAAGACAGAACGACCGTCTCTGAAATGGAAGAGGTTTGCCATAAGATCTTTGATAAATTTTCATTGCCCAAATACATACTTAGATTAAAAAGCATTTGATGGGAGCCGTATAACTGCGCAACAATAAATAAAACTCGAGTGCTTTAGGCAGCTTCATCGTTTGGTAGTGACGTCTGTGGCGTCTATGTCAATTGGGCAATACCGTGGATGCATTGCTTGCCAATATTTTTTTGGTTACTTTTGTTGACATCTTACAGTTTCTCTCGCAAAACATTAGTCTTCCATCAACGTGGTGTTCCGACATTGTCATTCACATCGTAACAGGAAGCTCGGGAGTTTTTTGTTTTTGTTTTTTTGTCTTCTTAGTATTATTTTCGCTCAGATGTCTGCGTTTTGGCAAACGTTTTGACGTTGCGTATTCATTCGACTGTCATTGTGCAGCGGACCATTCCCCGAAAGTACGTCAATCCATTCCAAATTTATCGCGTTATGTGTGAAATATTACCGGCCTGTTAAAACTTCATTCGTGGCGTTGCGCTCTGCAACTACTAAGATAGATAATGGCGTCGATCACTGCACGTTACTGTCATAAGTGAGCCAAATCGCTTATTACGGCACGACACTGTACGCCGACTACAGTATTTAGTATGATTCGCGATCGTTATGCCGCGATAATCATAGCCAGGCGGCGAATTAATATCATGCTTATAACGTGCGATTACGAACTTTCTACGGACTGCAACCACCAATTAAAGTCAACGACGTGCTAGTTTTGTACACGATAGTGTGAAAATTATTAGCTTTAACTACGATAGTAGCAAAATGAAACGCCTCCTGTTTTCGAAGTATTAAACGAAGGAAATTTGATTTGTTTATTAGCGGAAAAAAGTTTAGATTAACGTATATTTTAAACAGATCATATATAATATTTTTTATTGTATAGATTGAACGAGCTCACAGCCCACCTAGTGTTAAGTGGTTACTGGAGCCCATAGACATCCACAACGTAAATGCGCCACCCACCTTGAGATATAAGTTCTAAGGTCTCAAGTATAGTTACAACGGCTGCCCCACCCTTCAAACCGAAACGCATTACTGCTTCACGGCAGAAATAGGCAGGGTGGTTTGGCATCTACCCGTGTGGACTCACTAGAGGTCGTACCACCAGTATAAACATCATAACGTGAATGGCATTTATCGATACGAATATATTCGGTTCATTATACTATGGCAACCAGAAGCTGACGCATATACTTGAGTACATTTAATTGCATATAGAGCTACGAACCACCCAAACAAAAAGCAAACAGATATGTTTATCGTACAAACGCTTGCCCGATGTGGCAATCCAACCCACTACCCTCGTCTGAGCAGAGAGGGGTGAAAACTTCAGCATCCCCGAGTCATTCATAGTTCCAAATACGATACGAACCATATATGTCGCGATGATGCGTTTTTGTTTGAAGCATAAAGCATAAATTTTAATATCATAAAGATTTGGTTTGAAGGAATGCCAGATAGGATACAAAACTTAAAATTTAAATTTCTTTTAAGAATTTTGGGAATTTTATAAAAAAATAACTATTAGAGTACTATTATTTCTCTTCTTAATCTTTATTAAATATCCGAAGTCAATATTTTTTTTTTTTTATAAAAAAAGATGACGTTGCAGAAATTAATTCAAGGTCATTTAAATTTTTATACATAATATATTCAAATATTTTAAACTATAAAGAAACTGTAATGTTTCCACTAACCCAGTGTCAGTACAGTATGTGTTGGCGTCGCGCACTGGCAATGTGCCAGCGGATACTTACCGACCTCAAGTCAATTAAACAAAACGACATTAAAAACTAAGTAAATATTTTTATGATTTTGTGGAAGTATGAATGTTGAGCCATCCATTATACAACGTAAGATAACATTTAAAATTAACATTATTATTTCTCACCCGCACAAAGATTCTCATCATTAACGCCCCCGCAACTGGTGTAGGGAGTCCTACACTCATATAAATATTAGCCTATCCATTAAGTACATGTATTTTCTACATGGATACCAAGTTTCGAGTCAATTGGATGCATGGTTCAGTAGTTATAACGGAACATCCGTAAAAACCACTGTAGATTTATATTTAAGTATAGATTTTCGATGTAAGAGATTCATTCACGATTTCAGTTTTCAAAATAGAATATTGTAAATTATGTTTCTTATTCTATAGTATACATAAAGACTAATATTAAGAAAGGTTTTTTAAATGTTTAATCTAAATAAAACAAGAGATTGACGACTGCAGAAAAAAAGAACATCCTATAAAATGATTTTGAATAAAAATCGGACCACGATTAGTCAAAAACAACAATAATTATTCAGAAAATTATTTATTATCAGTAAACGAACGATTGTTAATTACATTTCAATACATTAATGGAATTAACTCCTTGTGCTTCCTACTTTTTTAAGTGTTCCCTTCATTCAAACAGATTAGCAAAAGAAAACCCACTACACTCCGGTGTGATGACAATCTGTTGTTTCAAAGATAAAGTATAAATTCGCAGCCACTTAAAATAAATTTTAAGAGGAACGCCAGAGTATATTAGTAGCAATTATTTCGCGTTTTCATAAAACTATTTTAAAATCGTTACTAACACACTCGACAAAAACAAATTAATGTCTGTTTACGTATTAATCTTAAAATAGGACGCATCAGACGCATTACTTATCCCCGGGTAGCCTTATTTTTTAAGTCGAGTCGTAAATAATTGCTGTTCTCAAAATTCTTGTACGCAAATAAATATGCATCGCAACTAAATCATGCTTTCAAAGTGTATGTGGTACGTCTTGCGATTTTATATAGCATTGCACGCCAAATTTTACAAGATTTATAAACGTCATTGGATTCTCTCCATTTAGTGCAACGGCCTTCTTGGTATATAAATCGTCATGAATGATTTCTATAACGCGAGTCGTAAAAGGTTCGCGTGTGTAACTGATAATATTCGAATTACATACCCGATCCTGTAGATCGAATGGTAAATAGTTGACGTCGCCCAAAACACGTCATTACGGATTCTCCCGATCCATTAACGGTGCTTTTAGGTACCACAAGCACCGGTCACCGTCCTCGTCGAACCCGTTGCTTGCGACGAAGGGCTCGACGAGCGAATTAACCCATATACACAGCCCACTGAATTTCTCACCGGATCTTCTCAGTGGGACGCCTTTCCGATCCGGTGGTAGATTCTGCAAAGCTCTGCTCTTGCTAGGGTCAGTGTTAGCAACGCTTCCGGTTTGAGCCCCGTGAGCTCAACTACATATTAGGGTGAAGCTGAAATAGCCTCTCAAGGCTATCAAGCTCCAGGTCATCATGAAGATCCACGTTCCTTAATTGGATGACTCAATAGGCGTAAAGTGACTATAATTAATTTACTCACTTCTTTCTCCAACAGCTCTCGGAAGTGGGAGGTGAGCTAGCAGAGGAAAGAGCGGCCGCCGGACTCGCAACGGAACGAGCCGACGCCGAGGCTGCAGAACGACTTCGGGTGGAGAAGGAGAACAGAGACTTGGTCGCCAATAACCAGCGATTACAGCAGGTTCGCTTAAAACCTTACATTTTATCACTAACATTAGCCCACTGAGTTTCTCGCCGGATCTTCTCAGTGGGTCGCGTTTCCGATCCGGTGGTAGATTCTGCGAAGCACTGCTCTTCAGTGCTGGTCAGTGTTAGCATTACTCCGGTTTGAACCCCGTGAGCTCACCTACTAGTTAAGGTTACGCTGAAATAACCTCTCAAGGCTATCAGCGTAGGTAGGGAAAAAAAACACAATTCGGCTTTGAACTTTTTTTTTGCATCGCACATACAGAAGGTTCATGCAATCAATATATTAATACGTGAAGCAAAAACTTTGTACACCTTTTTACGAAAATTGCGCGGACGGAGGAGTTTGAAATTTTCCACACTTATAGAGAATATAGAGAAGGAGTACAGAATGTTAATATTTTTTAAATTATGCATAAAAAATACATTAAATCAATAATTAATAAATAAAAAATAAAATCAATAATACATTAAATCAAATAAAAAATTACACACACTACCATGTATTTGATACATACACGCATGCATGTTAATTGTTTGCTGTCAAACTTTTCTTATTGCCTATAGTCTGTGGTCATGTTGAGAATAGATTAAATATTGTTTGTCTTTATTATTATTTGTCTAAAGTGTAACCCTGGTGAAATCTGTGAATCTATAAAGAAGTAAAATAAATAGTCTTTGACAATAGAATCGTAATAGTATAAACTTATAATCTATACATATAAATAAAATTGGAGTGTCTGTTTGTAATATTCAAATAATCGCTTTTTACTACATGCACATGAATATAATGTATACGGTACATACACCAAAATAACATATTTTACAATTTTTGTATGTCTGTTTGTTCGTTTGAACGGCTGGACCGATTTTGACGGGACTTTCACTGATAGGTAGCTGATGATATAAGAAGTAACTTTGGCTACTTTTTTTAGACTAGCTTCGCCCCGCGGCGTCACCCGCGATACGACAATAATCGCGAGACTCAGCTCCTCCTCGCGTCGTTTTCCTCATTACTGAGGGTCGTGACTCTCCCGCTGCATCAGTTTCTTCCGTACGATTTCCCTCCATCTTCTACGATCCTTAGCTAGTGTAATAATAAGTTCTGAGAAATTTACCTCCCCCCCCCCCAAAATCCACATTCTGTTTACACTGTAAAATGAAATCCTAATACATACTGTTTATATGTCCCTCCAGGCTTCAGAGCGTCTTGAACTTGAACTCTTGCATTGGCGTTCGGCCGATAGCGGAGCAGCCGAGCATTCAGATTCGGAGGGCTCCGAAGCGGACGCGGCCTCCGCCAGCGACAAGTACAAGCGGCGATACGAACGCGCCCACCGAGAGCTGCAGCTGATCAGGGCGCAATTGAGACGCCAGCACGAAGACGACCTCGAACAACTCGTTACGGTCAAGAAGCAGTTGGAGAAGAAGGTTTGTTTGTTTATTGTAATGTTTCTGAAGCGAAACCACCGTTTTGCAGCGTATATCCATGATGACCTGGACTTAGAGTCCATCAGTAAGTATCTAAAGTCGGCATCGATGCGCCACTTCGACAAAGAGGCACGACAAGATAAACCCTCTCATCGTGGCCGCCGTTAACTACAATCCCGATCCTGCGGACAGAATGGAAAGCTGTCGACGTCGCCCCAAACACGTCATTTCAGATCCTCCAATCCACTAACGGTGCTTTTAGGTACCTCAAGCACCGGTCATCGTTCTCGTCGAACCCGTCGCTTGCGTCGAAGGGCTCGACGAGTTAATTAACCCACAGACACAGCCCACTGAGTTTCTCGCCGGATCTTCTCATTGGGTCGCGTTTCCGATCCGGTGGTAGATTCTACGAAGCACGGCTCTTGCTAGGGTTCGTGTTAGCAACGTCGTCAGGTTTGAGTCCCGTGAGCTCACTTACTAGTTAAGGTTATGACTTATGCTGAAATAGCCTCTCAAGGCCATCAGCATAGGTAGAAAAAAAAAGGTGTTTTTGGAGCGTAATCACAATTTTTGCAACTTATCTTGTAACGTATACGCCGAATAGCGTCAAACTCGTTCGCGGACAGCAACAAGAAGGTTTTCAATCTAGGTTCACGAGTATTATGGATTTCGTTGAGTAATACAAGTAATGCGCGTAATAGGAAACGCGTTGTAGGAGTATTCGAGCATAACGCGCTTGTATGATCCATATAACGCGTTATGTACAAATATAATATACACAAATAAAATACTATGAAGACATATTTAAAAAAAAAAAATCTATAACAACTCAATTGACACAATGTACAAAGATACACGAAATTAATTATGAACTGTACAAATCATTATAAATTTCAAAGTGTACAGAAATAGTATAAAGTGCAAAAACCTCGCGTTATATGCGGAATATCCGTGTTATACGAGGACAGAAATCGCGTAATATGAAAAAGCGTTATAAGAGTATCGTGTTATAAGGGTGATTACTGTAATTAAATTCCGGTTCGGGAAAGATTAAAAATGATATTATATCTAATTATTTAACAGAGGAAGGCTATGTTTACGTTCAAAACGTTCATGTAAATTGTAGGTCATTAGTAAGTCAGTTCAGCTGAAATGTGTCGGAGGGAAAGTGTTGTAAATATTGTGTGTTCGATTCATAATAACTCACTTTCATGTCTTTAACAGTAAATTATTGTTCTTAAAACTTAAGAAATCGATTACGAGTATGCTTGTCACTTATTTATAATTAATGTTAAAATTTTACCTTAATCCAGCAATATATGCACAAAATTAAAATTAATATAACAATATTTTTTTTCATCACGCAACACACAACGTGAGACCGTTGAATTCGTTGCATTTTTTTTATTTTGATTTAAAAGTTCATACCTGAACACGGATGATAACGCAGATTACCTCACTTTTTTTTTAAGGGTTTTTTTGACCTGGTAACTAAACCTTTAGGTCATGTCTTATTTTAATTTATATTCTTATTTTTAAGAAAAAAATGAAATGAAACGATGATGATTAATTTGAGACATTAATCAACTGGGATGAAATTAAATGAAATGAGATGAGATAATGAGATGAATTATAATCTGAGTAAAATAGTGGTCATTTACTGAAATTTTTTCAGTGGACTTTTGGGAGGATCCCGAGAAGTGACGTCCAGTGGCTTTGTTGCATTTTCTCACATTTGTGCACTTTCACACATATCAAATAGTTAATAAATCACCGTTATTACACATTTAAACCTGAATAAACACTAAATAGACAAAATAAAACAAATCACGCAACTTCACTCCTCGCGTTCCCGCTAAAAAGTCCTTACTATTTTGTTAAAGGAAAATTACACAGATTAGCAATTTCTAACATACTGATCATAATCCTAGTGTTATAGATATGATTTTGTTTCGCTGTTATTATCTAAAACAAACATTGTTACTCTGGGATACAAATAGCCATTAAACAAATTTTCGATATATCGAATCAATAAATCAATCGAATAAACGTCGCGTGGATACAAAAAAAAATACGAAACAAAAATTGTTTTTTTTTTCTATTACAAGATTCATTTCTATGCAGTTTTCTTTGTTATCCGAAACGATCAAGATATTTTACAATCGTATGGTGTGAAGACGCTTTTGTTGTCATGGCTCTGAAGTATCAAATAATTGACTGGCATCAATCGATTGAAAATTTAGTTTAAGGAATTGACTGTCTATATAAATTAATGCTATGGCCCTTGAAGAAGAAGTAGGAATGCGCGCGCAAATTCACAAATATGTATCTTAAAAAAAAACTGCAAAAAAACGATTCTTGGGTGACTTACCGTAGGCGTGCGCGTTCCGTTTTTATTTTAATCATTCAAACGTGTCATTAAGACTATAAAGTTTATGTATTATTTTAAAAGTGAATTATTTTCGTGACTGCGGAATCTTCGGGAATAAAATGTGTCTGACTCATATTCACACAGAGAGATGTTTCAATGAAGTGATGAGAAGCTTAAATGCCGTTCTATTATTTCGTGGATGTAATTTGACTTGCTAATATTTTTTTCTTTTTTTTTTTTTAAGCAATGTCGTGATGATCGGCGCGTTATAGTACCGGTGTCAATGTCAAGTGTAGAAATTTTAGCGTGTAGTTTGAAATTATTATCAGATATTTTATTTGCGAGATTTTGAATGAGTTTTTTTGATAATATTTACTTTCATAACGCAAGTAAATTTGATTTGATTTGAAAATGCTTTGCAAGCGACTAGAGGAAAATCTAGGTCTTGTCTAAGTATAAAAGCTAATTTTTCGAAATTGTCGTAAGCCCGATTCAGAACAGCGAAACAATTTCTAATACGCCTTTATTAGCTTCAGACGTATGTATGTTTGTAACGGAAGCTTTGAACATGATTTTGACCCCCCTTCAAAACGTCGGATTAACTCGAAATTTGGTATACTTATTAAGAACCGATGACACTTAAATATGAAAAAAAAAAAATTAAATTGGAAATCAACTAAAGACAGAAAAATAAATAATAGTTTAAAAAACTAACAAAATACGCTCTTATAGAAAATCCAACTAAAAAATAAAAAATAACTCTTAATAAATTTGAATTAAAAATAGTGTAAGAAAAAATGATTTTATTGTAAAAAAGCGTTTTTGAAACTATTATTTATTGGCAATACCTTTTTTACGAGTGATTGTCGGAGCAGTACAACATCAACAGGTGCAAGCCAATGTCCACATTTAGAGATAATTGCTATTATTAATTGTATTGGTACATTGGAGATCTTACAAAATGGGCTGTATCTGAGGGCCCACCTGGTGTTAAGCGGTTACCGGCCTATAGACATCTACAACAGCTGCCCCACCCTTCAAACCGAAACGAATTACTGTTTCACGGCAAAAACAGGTAGGGTGGTTGTACCCACCAGTGCCGACTCGCAAGGCGTCCTAACCACCAGTAATTACGCAAATTACAACTCTTACGGGTTCGATTGGCGCAATTGCCTCTCAATTATACCGCATCACGGGTGTAATGGCCTTCGGGGTAACCAGAACGGTGGGATCTACTATCTTGACTATAGGATAAACGATTAATAGATGTGCTTTTTCTTAACTTGTTAATTTACGATTTCGGAAACAATCGACGTGCGAGTTTTTGTTTTTTTAAATCGTGTCGAAAAAACATTACACTGTCGTCAAAGCGCTCGGCAAGGCCGCGTGACAATAGCCATGACCCAGACGTAAATAATATTCACGCAGCTTTTTGTTATGAAAGAATTTCACGTATACGTAATATTTTGTACGAGAATAACTCAAATATATATACATAATAATATGTATCGATGTATGTATATCGACGGGTGAAAGGCCATTTGGTAAAAGCGACATTTTTGAAAATTTACTGGAGAACCATTTAAAGTTTTAAACTTGGAAAATTTTTTTTGAAAAATAAACTTCTTCAGTTTTATCTTTAGTGAAGAACAAAGGTAATGTTTACGGTTAATGTTGTCTGGCGTATTTATCAACAAAATAATACGTTCAAATTATTATTTTCAATAAAAAAGCTATCGTATCAAAAAAAGGCGTCCGCCTAGTTGAAAAATATAAAGGTTAAAAATATAAACAATGAACTAGGTTACAGTACTCGTAAAATGATGATTTATCTCAGGCGTATCTGCGATCATCTGTTGTGTGACGTGACGAATTCGATAAAATATAGTTTTTAACGTGATATCTTCGTAATGTAAAGTTATTTATCAGCGCGTCGCGAGTCAATTGTCGATTTCAGTTTTAATATTTTGTAAAATGATGTAGCGGAGTCGCTTTTTTCGACAATCCAATATTACGATAATTAAATTACTATCTAATTTAATACATTTATCTAAAAATAATAATGTTGTTTATGATTTAAACAAACTTTTAAATACAAGAGGATGTCAGATGATACAGAGGTTAGTGCTCTCTCCTACCAGAGTTAAATTAATTTACTAAAATTTATAACATTAATTCTAATTGGGCATTTCGCCAAATTATCAAGATTAATCACACTACGTCTGCTGTTCTTGTTTTGTATTTTGCGAATCTAAAAGTTGTCATTACATTGTATTATAATTACGACTTAAATACGTTAAAACCTCCATCGAATTTGAAATCCATTTTGAACATCTCCATCGAGTTTATTTAGTTTATTTATAGAGAATGGAATTATCTAGAAATGAGTCGACTATTATCAAAGCCGGCAATGTGACTTTTGGACAATTATTGGTAAATCAGAAAAACGAATTATTGACTTTGTATTCCGTTGGCAGTCACAAAACTATTCTGAACGACATCTTAGATAAATAACAGGTTAAGTATTAACCTTTATTTAATGCAGGTTTTGAACCGTATTCTTTGAAGGAGACGATTATATTCAAATCAATCTGTATTGACATATCAATAAATTTTTTTTGGTCCAAATGCACAGATTGCCACCTTTGATATAGACGACTCAAATAACCTATTTTAGTAAGAAAGAAAAATACAACAGGTATCAACTGACAAATTAAACGACTGAACGCTCTCAACGCCATAAAATGTGGAATGTACACGAAATATGAGCCTACGAAAACTAAAATAATATATCGAGATCTGAAAAGCTATTTGGTTTAAGCGCCCTTTTTGCAACATTTAAAGTTTAAAATTTGGAAAAAATATCATAACAACGAGACCTCTTCAGCTATTCGAATGGGGTATACTAAGTGAAGTTCAATTAAAAACATCGAATCGTTGATGGTAATACCAAATAAAACGCACCTTTAATTACAGACATTTTACTGGTGGTAGAACCTCTTATGAGTGCGCGCGGGTAGGTACCACTGCCTCACCTATTTCTGCCGTGAAGCAGTTATGCGTTTCGGCATGAAGGGTGGGGCAGCCGTTGTACTGTTAAAAGTGAGATCTTACAACTCATGTCTGAAGGCGGGTGGCGGCATTTACATTGTAGACGTCTATGGGTTCCGGTAACTACTGAACATCAGGTGGGCCGTGAGCTCGTCCAACCATCTAAGCAATAAAAAAACAAAAATACTTTTTACCCCTCGATATATCGTCTTTTCGCATTAAAAGTGTACAATTTCCTAAAATATTGGAAATTGAGTTAATATGCGGAATCATTTATTTGGCATCACCAATATTTTTCTTATAAATACTGTCAAAATAGCGTGCTTTAGTTTTGTTTTTTTTTTAGTTTACCTATGCTTTGACTACTATTAACAAAATTATTATCTTACTTTAATAGACAGAGAATGTTACTGGTAAAGAATAAAAATTAAATGTTGCAAAGATGATTAATATTAAAAATACCACATGTTAAACCTTTAAAACACTCTCGGGTAAAATTAGTAAGTTTTGAGATTATCTATATATTAATACGTGAAGGAAAAACTTTGTATCCCTTTTTACGAAAATTGCACGGACGGAGGAGTATAAAAATTTCCACACTTATAGAGAATATAGAGAAGAAGTGCATAATGCTAATATTTTTTTTAAATAATGCATAAAAGATACATTAAATCAATAAAGAAAACATTACACACACTACATACCATGTATTTGACGCACACACGCATGCATACTATTTATTGTCAAACTTTTGTTCTTGACGTCTGTTGTCAAATTGAGAATAGATTAAATATTGTTTGTCTTTGTTAATATTTTTTATAGTGTAGTCTTGGCGAAATTTGTGATTATAGAAGTATAAAATACAATCATAATAGTGTACAAGCTTACAATTCCAATTAATTATAGTCGAATTTCGACTACTGCGGGACCCTAGTACAGTTTTAATGCGAGAAGACGATATTTCGTTTAACTGTCAATCAAAGTAATTGTTTTCTCGTTAGGTTCAAGATGCATACGAAGAGGTCGAAGAACAGCGAGCCGTGGCCGCGCAATGGAAACGAAAATTGCAGAAACTCACCAACGACATGGCCGACCTGAGGTCGCTTCTCGACGAACAGGTAAGGATGTCACGTAAATGTTTTTAATAATTTTTACATAGTATTCTAATTTAATGATTGACTTGAACGATGTCACGTACGCACTCCTATCTCATCGGCATTCAGTATCATCAAGATTTATAATCGATTTTTAATGAAAGAAAAAATATCAATTTAGCTAAGGCGGAAAAATCTAAACCGTTCTATCGATTTGCTAGTGTACGTTTGGACATTTTAAGTTTCACTACAAGAAGAAAGAGGTGCTGTCAAACAATTCTGTCGTGCTCCACATAAAGTTTATTTTACAATCAATGAATTGATCGCGTTATACCGATCGCCTAACTGCAATTTATTTTCAAATAACATTTTTGAAACAAAGTTCCTTACGGGACGATGCGGAGGGGTACCCTAACCGGGAAAAATCGTCCGTAACGTAAGATTTTTATTAGTAATGCACACAGTGTACGACTTAACTTTGTAATAACGTACAGATTAGTAATGTACACAGCGTACGACTTAACTTTGTAATAACGTACAAAAAATAACTTATTTTTTTATCATTCATTGACCACGATCTCAGAGCGTTCGTTTGCGCACTAACTCTTATGCAAACAACCGTGAATGAAGTGTACCACAATAAGTTCGCACGTTACCGAATGACCGTGGGTCGCAACAGCGAAACCTCCAGTTTTATTTTCTTTATACCTCGAATAGAACTTAAAATTAATATTTTTATAATAAGAAACTTCGTTCCTATCCGGTGTCCCACTACACCACACATTTTTTTTTATATATATATTTACTTTTTGCAGACGTGCCGTAACAACTTGCTGGAGAAACGCCAGCGTAAGTTCGACGGTGAGCTACAGGCGGCGCAGGAAGAACTGAAGAGAGAACGATCGGCCAAGGAGCGGATCTCTCGCGAGAGAGATCTAGCGCAGGCGGAGAAGTTCGCAATGGAGCAGTCCCTTTCTGTGAGTGAAACTGACAAAGTGTCTGAAAATTTGTACTGGTCGGCGCGCAGTAGGGCTGCCTCATCGTCTATTTTGCTGATGCGACGCTTTTATATTTTACTAGCGGCCCGCTCCGGCTCCGCTCGGGTCAACAAAAATTTCATGAATATTTGTCGTTGTTTTATTTTTTTAAATAAAAGAACACTTATCGCGACATAACTATAATAGTTAGAAATATGCTGTCGCAACACTCTTTGTAAATAATAATGTGTTCTACAAAGTCGTTGTATATTCTTTTATTCTATCATACTTTAGGCCACGGCGACTTCTGAGGATCTTCAAGATAATAAGGTGTTGCCCGAGCGCTATGACATGTCCTTCTTCAAACGAGGCTTGTGGAGAGTATTAAGCGGTAGGCAGCGGCTTGGCTCTGCCCCCCCTGGCATTGCTGAAGTCCATGGGCGACGGGAACCACTCACCATCAGGTGGGCCGTGTGCTCGTCTGCCTACAAGGCGCACTGCGTACTGCGAAGATCGACGTCATTAGTCATCGACTATCGCCTCGACGACCCGTCGGTCGGGCATCCTCGGGGTGGCGCCGCGTGCCTGGTTGTAGTGTTGACCGCAGGAACCCCCTACTCTGACCGGGTTTTGACCCCGGACGGAGATCGGACGTCGGCTGTAAGAGTGCAGGGGAGTCGTTTAGTGGGTGGGCCCTAAAATTCCTTGAGCCCGCGGTCTGCTCCCAACACTTTGCAGATCGACAAGTCCCACATACCCCGCGCGCTCCCTAGGCGCGGGGACCTCGTAGGAGGTACGGCCCCGGCCCGAAAAAATAAAAAAATAAAATGTAGCTCTCACACACATGCCTTGGTGTTCTACAGGAAGCTCGTATGGAGTTGGAGCTGAAAGAAGAGCGCCTGTCGGCGGCGGCGCGCGAGCTGGAGGAGCGGGGCGGCGGCGGCGACGAGCTGGCAGCGCTGCGCCGCGCCCGCGCCGACCTCGAGCGCCGCGTGCGCGACCAGGACGAGGAGCTCGACGACCTCGCCGGACAGATACAGGTCAATACCACCCGCACTTCTTTTTAAACACGCTTTTGATTAGCTTCAGACGTACAGTAGGCGCTTTTAAGAGTTAAGATTTTTATTTTCTATTTTTTAGTTGAATTTCAATTTTTTCAATATTTTTTTTTAAATATCGAATTGTCATCGGTCCTTAACATGTATACCAAATTTCGAGTTAATCCGACGTTTTGATGGTGATCAAAATTATGTTCAAAGATTCCGTTACATACTAACATACGACTAACAGCATGTTTATTAAATAAGTTGTTATTAATTAAAAGGCTTTTTAAATTCAACTTGTATATTACATAATTAAATTTATATTGCATTTTTTTTCTCCTTATTACATTGCAGGAAGAAATTATATTAATACGCTTTTACTAGCTTCAGACGTATGTATGTTAGTATGTAACGGAATCTATGTACATGATTTTGAGCCCCTTCAATACGTCGGAGGATTAACTCGAAATTTGGTATACTTATTAAGGACCGAGTGACAATATTATATTTTCTTATCGCGGTTTGAAGTATTGTTTTTTTTTGTTAGTTAATTATGAAGTACATAAACACCGACCGTTCTATTCTGTAAACTATAGAACTTCAAGTAGAACGAAGAATGAATCAAAACGAGAATGAACGAATTTGATTAGTTAATGTGTTGAAAAGTTTACGACGTGTGTTTCTTTGAGAATTTTACTAATTAAAAATAGATATTAATCTAATTTCATCATATTCATAAGTAACAGAAATATAATAATAGAATAATATAAATGCCTATTTCTGCCGTGAAGCAGTAATGCGTTTCGGTTTGAAGGGTGGCGCTACCTTTGTAACTATACTGAGACCTTAGAACTTATATCTCAAGGTGAGTGGCGCATTTACGTTGTAGATGTCTATGGGCTCCAGTAACTACTTAACGCCAGATGGATTGTGAGCTCGTCCACGCATTTAAGCAATAATAATAAAAAAGTTTTTATAAAGTTTATCAAGTGTTCTTTTGTCTCTCTGTGCAGTTGCTTGAAAGTTCGAAGCTTCGCCTGGAAATGTTACTGGAGCAACAGCGCAAGGAAGCACGCCTGGAAGCCGCCGCCCGCGACGACGAAATGGAGGAGACCAGAGCCAACGCCGTCAAGAAACTGAAGAGTTAGTGTCCGACTTTATTCCCCTACCTTAACTGATGGCCTTGAGAGGTCATTTCAGCGTAACCCTAACAAGTAGGTGAGCTCACGGGGCTCAAACTTGACGATGTTGCTAACACGAACCCAAGCAAGAGGCGTGCTTCGCAGAATGTACCACCGGATCGGAAACGCGACCCACTGAGAAGATCCGGCGAGAAACTCAGTGGGCTGTGTCTGAGGGTTAATTTACTCGTCGAGCCCTTCATTACATTCACGTGCGTTCACGTCGCGTTCGTTCGGTTACAGCAAGAACGACAATTAGCTAGCAGCTAGTATTACACGATACTTTACAAATGTCTCTCGTGTTTATACAAGTATTTTATTGAAGTGAAACTTCTTTAGGCGCATGAGGGTAAAATTGTTACAGAACGTCACGCAGGTATGCAACGGAAGTGACATCAAACTACTATTGAAATTAAGTACTTGTCAAATGTCAGTAGTACTAGTTGTTGTATTTTTCCAACTGGAAAGGCAAATGTATCATACCATACAGCCTTATATTTTATAATTTTTTTTGTGAAAAATGTCAATAGGAATTGAAATGAAATGAAAAGAATTTGGAACATTAATCAAATAGCATAAAATTAAATTAGTCAATTCAGCAAAATATTAGTCATTTACAGTTTAAAAATCTAAACATAATGTGACTGTCAACAATGAGGTTTGAGATTGACATTTTACAGACTTTTGGCGGGAACATATCTTCCTTTTTCCCTTCCTCTAAGTCTCGGAAATCTAAAGTTTTAGATTTGTATAAATATAAGCAAGACTTATAAATTAGTTCGCCAAAAAAGTTTCACTTCTGACATGTGTACTTTGTACGCACGCACTTTTACGTAAAATCGATTAGATTGGTTAAATGTTAAACGTTTTGGAAGTTAACATTAATTGTTAATATTAAAATAGTGATGCAAAATACATTGGTACGAATTAACAAAAATTTACCAAAATACAAAATTGAACGACGTATTGTTTCTCGTTGATATTATCGAATGGAATTTAATTTGTACTCTAAACTTTGTGCAAAATTAAAAATAATAATGTATATATTAATACGTGAAGCAAAAACTTTGTATCCCTTTTTACGAAAATTGTGCGGACGGAGGAGTATGAAATTTCACACACTTATAGAGAATATAGAGAAAAAGTGCAGAATGCTCATATTTTTATAAAAAATACAATAAATCAATAAAAAAAACATTACACACACTACCATGTATTTCACACACACGCATGCATATTGTTTGTTTATTGTCAAACTTTTCTTTTTGCTTATAGTCTGTGGTCAAATTGAGAATAGATTAAATATTGTTTGTCTTTATTAATATTTACCTAAAGTGTAGTCTTCTGAAAGAAATCTGTGATTATAGAATTTGACAATAGAATCATAATAATATACAAACTTATAGTTGCAATTAATTATAGTCGAATTTCGACTACTGCGGGGCCACTAGTAATAATAATCGTATCACCCTGCAGTACTGGAGAGTCAGCTGGAGAGCGAGCACGCCGAGCGCAGCCTGCTGCTCCGCGAGCGCCACGAGCTGGAGCGGCGCCTGGCCGCGCTCGAGGAGGCCGCGCGCGCCGACACGCACGAGCACGCGCAGCTCGCGCAGAGACTCAAGCGGTACCTAACTAACTGACGACAGTTTTTTTTCCTTACCTATGCTGATAGCCTTGAGAGGCTATTTCAGCGTAACCTTAACTAGTAGGTGAGCTCACAAGCAAGCAAGAGCCGTGCTTCGCAGAATCTACCACCGAATCGGAAACGCGATATACTACTACTATCCGTCCCTGTTCCCGTTATCTGATCTGGCTGATCTGTCCTGAGTTGTCGGTTTTGGCAATTGGGCTTTCTTAAGGTCTCTTTCGATGCTTGACCACCAGGTCGATGGCGGGCGGCCCCTACCTTTCTTTTGTTCTGGCAAGCTTAATGCGATTTTCACTAGATGGTCTTCGTCCCGTCTCATGATATGGCCATACCATCTAAGGCGATTTTCCGTCATTTTGTCTATGATTGATGTGACTTTAAAGCTCCCCCTAATTTATTCGTTCCGAACTCTCTCTATCCTGGTCACCCCACCCGCCCAGCGCAACATCTTCATTTCGTTTAACGCGATATATATAGATAAAATCGGAAAACTTTTTTATATATTTTATAACTTTTTTATATTTAATAATATTTCACTATTTGAAAGCGTGTAAACATGTATTAATATGTACAACGCAATGTTGCTCGGCAGGGATTTGAAGAGGTACCGCGCCCTGCTGCGCGACGCACAGACCATGCTCGAGCAGAAGGAGAAAGAGGGCGGCGCTAAAACGCAGATCAGACAACTGAAGAACCAGGTGAGTGAACTCATAAAGGAATTTTCATTTAATTTTATATTTATTTGTTTGTTTTTTAATGGTATACATGGTGTCCCACAAAGCAAAGTGTATCAAGCCGAAACGTGGCTATAGTAACAGCGGTAACGTAAAAAAATCGTAGTCGTTAATAATAGTTACCTATTTTTTTTTTGTTTTTTTTTATTGTCCTTGTAAGCACCTGATGGTGAATGACTGCCCTCGCTCATAGACGTCAGCAATGCCAGGGGCTCAGCCAAGCCGCTGCCTACAGTTAACAGTACAACAGTTAAAAATAATATATTTATTTGTTTCAACTGTTTGATGACAGCCCTGAATTTTTACCACAAAAGTACCGCTAGGCCGTTCATTCGGTTAAACGCGTCAGAACGAGATAGACAATAACAAATTCATTCAACCAATATTAATCAATTAATGCGACAATGCTACCACATTACTAGCTGCTTAAAGTCCACAAACTTCTGCAAATTTAAACGCTATTAAAAACAGCCCTACGACGAATGTTACTAAAGAAGCTGTTTGATATGCCAACACATGCGGAGCGGACTAACGTCTACTTTATTTTTAATATATTATATTTTTAAGGAAAATAAATTCTGTCTCTGTTCTTTTTTATCACAAGCAATCTCATGGAAGTTGGTTTTCACGCCCGTATTGTACACGTTTTTCTATTTTAATTAAACTGAATGTGTATATATCCCAGTTTTGTGAATCTAAAAAAATCTTAATATCAACTTTATCATCAACTTTTCAATACTTCAATACAATCTTTGAGGCGCTGTGTGAAAGCGATTCGAAATGAAACTCGCTCACCATCCTTAATTTAGGGTTGAAAATCGCGCATCATACTTAATGGTACTTATGGTCGCATTCATTTTAATTAAGTAAAATAATAGTTGCATGTCCACTAACGATTCTCGCATTGTGTACTTCTCTAAGCCCCTGGGTTCGTTTAACTCGTCAAGTCTTGATCAAATATAATTGTAAATAATATCGTGACGTTCGTCGTAATAAGCAAAGCAAATAACCGGATGTTCATTAATCGCATATATTTTTTTCAAATCATTAAATACATTTTGCATGTCCACTAACGATTTTCGCATTGTATACTTCTCTATGTCCATGATTTCATTTAACTCGTCTAAGTTTTGATCAAATATCCTCCTCCTCGCGTCTTTTTACGCGTCTTACTGAGGGTCGTGACTCACCCTGCATGCATCAGTTTCTCCCGTACGATTTCCCTCCATCTGCTGCGATCCTTAGCTTCATGAAGGGCACTGTGGAAGTTGATATTCAGAGAAGATCGTATTTGGTCCGACCATTGATCAAATATAATTAAATATGCAATTTCGAAAAGGGCACATCTCTGAAAATGTAAAATGTTCAGGAACTGAAAAAAAAAACTGATTATTTTCTAAAGCAGTGTAAAATTTAAAATTTTCACTTTTGAGATATATTTTAGTGTTAATTAGCAATTGAAAATTACTGGAATTATTATAAAATGGATATAGGTAAGCCTCAAAACTACATGTATAATAATATGAAAAAACGTATTTGACAAAATATGCGACATGTGCCCTTTGTACGAGTCATGTATCATACAGGGCACGCGCGCATTCACATCAGCACTTTTACATCGCTTTACTCAAACCGTAGCATAAAGCGCCAGTACACGTTCAGCACTCATATACAGCGGTACTCACCACATCAACATACATAGATAGAATTAGTTACTTGTTATCGAAGTAGAAACGAAAAGAAACGGATATTCTTTGACTATCAGTGATTTTTTTCTTATTTAAATCTCAAGTTGTGTACGCCACATTCAGCAGCGCATACATCCTTTTCGAAACTACATATTCAATGTACATAATATCGTGTGGTTCGTTGATGCAGGTCGAGGATCTAGAGCTGGCGGTCCGCGCTGCGATGAAGGCTCGTCAGTCGGCGGAGGCGGAAGCGGCGGAGGCGACCGCGGCGCTGGAGGAGGCCACGCGCGCCCGCACCGACGCCGCGGACCGCGCGCTCGCCGCCGCGCGGGACGCCGCCGCCGCGCGCG